>NC_079164.1:62590952-62890952 GCF_947568905.1 Ostrea edulis
CCATGATTTGTACAGTCTATCAATGTCAGGTTAAATATCCCCAGACCATGATCTGTACAGTCTATCGATGTAAGGTTAAATATCCCCAGACCATGATTTGTACAGTCTATCGATGTAAGGTTAAATATCCCCAGACCATGATTTGTACAGTCTATCGATGTCAGGTTAAATATCCCCAGGCCATGATTTGTACAGTCTATCAATGTCAGGTTAAATATCCCCAGACCATGATCTGTACAGTCTATCGATGTCAGGTTAAATATCCCCAGGCCATGATCTGTACAGTCTATCGATGTCAGGTTAAATATCCCCAGACCAGGATCTGGCTTGGATTTCTTGAAAAAATCTCTAACTTAAGTTTGAGATTTGTAAATTGTCTCATTGTTCCCAGACTACAATCAGTACAGCTATCAGATGTTAATCTGTACAGTTACGGTAACTTGTCCCCAGACCATGGTTTATACACCCAGTAGTTGGTAGCACAATTTTCCCTAGCCCATGATGTTTATTTTCTGACAATGCAGACTACGGATATAATGGGTAAAATTTCCCAGGGGATGATTTCTCTGTTTAGCAGCGTACAAACATCAGGGACAGCAGCCTTTTCTAGAAAGCTAATAATTAAGCAAATGTCCTTATGTGTTTATCATTAATTCTGTGGAGTTTATTGCATTATAAAACACAAGAAAAAGGATATTACATGTCTGCCCTGGCTGCGTATTACATGAAGCGAGGTATGTACCTTGAAGATGATATGTCTAGGCAATTGGTTTTGTTCATCTGATATTCATAAGTTAGCAAACACATTTATTAGAAGACTGCTCAGAAAGATATATGCATCTTTCTCCGATAGAACATATTATACTACAATACTGAAAGTATAGATTAGAATTTTTAGTCGTTCCACTGAGATAAATAAAAACATGACTTTTTCATGTGTGTATCTTAAAGAACATCTGATCAATGTTTTCTTTATCCATTGCAGAAAAATTTCCTTTGAGCTCTATTTTATTAATGATTAAGAATAATTAACTTTTCTGGGTATTACCCTGGAATGGTTTAAAGCTTATCAAACATCAAATAAAAAGTTATGAAGTCCAGTATTATGTACTGTGAACATCGGCAAGATATAAATGTCAAGTTTCATTTCACGAGATCCAGTGTTTGTTGTGAGGATCCTTCTCACTATGTCTGTCATTTCTCAATGTATAATGCAGTGGTAGATCAAAAGGGCCGGGTTGCATTCTCCCTATTGTTTGGGAAATTTTAACTAAAGTAGAGTTTACATTGTCCATGATTGGAGGGGGTGTTGCAATGGCAGGTAAGGTATCTAAGATGTAACAACAACCTCCCCTTCATATAAAAATTTCTGGATGTACCTCCATAGTACATATAGGGAACTTGAATGTTACCTGATGAAAGGCTTGTTCAAGACTCACCTCTAAATTAATTCTTGATGTAGAAAACAGGAAGTGAAAATAGAATTTTTTTTTTAATTTTTCTTCATCAAAAAATTCTAACTACATTTCAATTTGAGAAAGGGGGGGGGGGGGGGGGGTTGCTGTCAGCAAACAGTTTGCTTGGCCCCTGTGTTACTATAAAACTTAGTGATATACAATCCAGTGTTTATTGCACTCATTATGTAGAGCAGATTTGTTGTTATTAAGAAATGAATATCATTTTTAGGTCACTTGAGTGACTCAGGTGACCTATTGCCGTTGGTCTTTGTCTGTCATTGTGTGAATCACAGTGGGTGTGACCGGTCAGCAGGGGATGCTCACTCCTCCTAAGGTACCTGATCTTACCTCTGGTGCATCCAGGTGTCCATGTTCACCCGGCCCTTCATTTATATTTTATTAGTAAAACGTTTTTGTTTGTCCTGAGGAAAGGGACGGGTTGTCCCTAGGACTTATCAAATTGTTTGTGTTGATAGTCATATCGGGTCTTCTTTCTTTTGATTATACTGATTAAAATTTGAAAAGGATAAAAAAATTTATAATATTATACATACTATACAGTTGGAAATATATACTACATGGATCTAAGGCTGTATAATACCCCCCCCCCCCCCCCCCCCCCCCCCCCCCTTGAGTTCTGAACTTTGACCCAGATTTGTCCTTTAATCACATATAATTCAATGTGCTCTCTTATTATGAACGAGGCATAGAGATGGACATCGAATATTTCCTTTAATATTCTAAATAACTATATCTTGTAAGTCAGTGTATTGTATCCTACACTGTAAATAACTATATCTTGTATGTCAGTATATTGTATCCTACACTGTAAGTAATCTTCACATCATTGTGTGTCGGTATCCTTAATAACCTTGTTGTATTTCAGTATATTGTATGCAGACATTGTCAATTTCACCCCTCTGGCTGCTGAGTGCACAGCAGAGGAACTTGTCAAGATGTTAAATGAACTGTTTGGACGATTTGACCAGCTTGCTAAGGTAAGAAGTGATAAAAAAAATCCAATTTAGGACATATTTGAAGTTTGTCTTTAGGCTATACAATTACCATGGTAACATACTTTTACTTACCCCAGGGCTCGGAACATAATGCTGTAATGTTTACAGTCCTGGACAATATACTAGCTAGCAAATGAATTAGGTCAACAATGACAACAGGATTATTACAATGAGAAATATTGGGAATTTTAGTGAAATTGTTGGAAAAATTATGCAATTTCCACGAAATTGAGGACTTTCAGAGAATGGTTTTAGATATTTTAAAATTGGATTTTTAACCAGCAAACAATGAGTGCATGCATACATCAAAGTCGTTCTTAGATATCAGCTAACTGAGGAGAAAGATTCACTGATAAATTGAAATTTGTCATTCGTTTTTAGTCATCATTAACTTTTCACATATATAACTACTTTAAGAAGCAACCAAACAGGATTCAATAAATTGGCATCTTTGAGGAAAGAATATTTGAGTTTCTTCCAATTAAAGGCCATTCTCACTTTCAAATGGAGATGTACATGTTAAATTACGTAATAAGGAAATTACAATTGCAGTATCAGGGAAGTCAAGGTTGGGGTTTAGAATACTACATAAATTGTATAAATACACAGGAAATCTTCTCACACCAATGCCACAATTTGTCTAATCAAAATGATAGCAATCCTTATGTATATATAGCGTAGAGGTGAATCAATATATCGATATATCGAAATGTACCGGTATACGCCTGTCCAGCGATATACGATACGGTGTTTCGACGATACGATACGATAAAATGTCGGGTTTAAAATAGTGCTTTTAATAGTCGGGATCGAAGTTCATAATTTAAAAATGGCTTCTAACAGGAACACGATTCCTCAGACTTTAATACCAGCTTTTACATTGTGACATCAGAGATTCTTCAGACTTTAATACCCGCTTTTACATTGTGACATCAGAGATTCCCTCAGACTTTAATACCTGCTTTAACATTGTGACACATCAGAGATTTCTCAGACTTTAATCCCCGCTTTTACATTGTGACATTGGAGTTTCCTCAGACTTTAATTGTCATTGTTTGTTTTGTTATGAAATAAAAGATATTAAAAACCACTTCATTTTTTAAAATTTTGATATTTTACTTCAGAAAATGCTTAACTACTTTGTATATCCAATATATCAGATATCGCATCAGAAAATATTGTATCGTATCGGAAAATCTTGAGCAATACACACCCCAATATAGCGTAGAGTCAAGTTCACTCAAATCATGATCCTTAGAGTTAGGGTCACAGTAGGAATTTATAGGTTTTCATAGGAATGCAGGGTTTGACACTAAGGCACGTCCGACTGACTGAGGCTACTAAATGATAGGCCTGGTCGGGTAAAATGTCGAGCTACTAGTCCGACTGGTTGTGTTGAAAAAATAAACAAGAAACTTTACTTTAAAGCATAAGATATTTATTCTTCAACTAAAAAAAGAATAATTGTAGACTTTGCGAGCAATTTTGAACCACATGATGACACAATCTCTATTTTTAGTTCTAATAAATAAGTCGTGGTTGGAAGTGATGTTTTAAAACCATCTACTTGATGTTAATGTGTGTCAAGTTATGTTTTAGATGAATTTATTTTCATTTTGTTTAAAAAACCCAGTTTATTTGAATCAAATATAAGAGAGAATTCATCAAATTAATAAATTACGTCGTAAACAGCCATTTTTCGGTGTTGACATACGTGTGGGAATGTCTATATTCAAATACAACTTCTTGTCCTCAAGGAAAGATGTCCCAAGGGAAAAAGTAAAAGGTTGGGAAGAAACAAAGCAGGGCTTATGAAATAGGGATTAAAAAAAACAGCTGAGGTCATTTTATTTTATATGGACTAGAGAATTTCCATGCCTGGTAGAATTTGAAGAAACAGAAAATGTGTTTGAAAATGAAAGCATTAGATCGAATGACGAGACTAAAGCTCTTTTTTGAGACAATTAAGTATGTTTTAGTTCATGCAAACGTAATGTTTGTCATTTGAATTAAGTACATTTAAATATGGAAAAACTATCAGTTTCTGGAAAGTTGGTCGGGGCTAGTGGATGTAAGGTCAGGTCTAGCAAAAATCATTTGAAGTAGCCCCGACTGGTCTAGTGCTCAAAAAAGTAAATGTCAAACCCTGGAATGCATTAAAATGATGTTGAAATGACATGAAAATACTCACAATTTTAAAGTGATTATAATCAAATTGAATTTTGTATACAAATTCTATGCTAAGAATCATTTTTTTTTTTTACTTCAGAAAAACCAGTGTATGAGGATTAAGATCCTAGGTGACTGTTATTACTGTGTGTCCGGACTGCCTACTCCAAACTCCAACCACGCAGCCAATTGTGTCAACATGGGGCTCCGGATGATTGATGCCATCAGGTACATCATTTTTGTCAACTCTACATTTTCAATCAGATG
Source organism: Ostrea edulis (assembly GCF_947568905.1). Lineage (NCBI taxonomy): Eukaryota > Metazoa > Mollusca > Bivalvia > Ostreida > Ostreidae > Ostrea > Ostrea edulis. The sequence goes on from NC_079164.1 coordinate 62,595,862, forward strand.
TGAAGATCATTAATTAGTGGAATCAAGCCTTAGATGAATCAGTAGAGCAGCTGGATTAGTTGTTTCATCTGAGTGTTAATCATTATTCACAGGATTCAAATACAGAGTCATTATTTGTCTAGTGGTTATATAAGGTCTATGTATAGTTTGTTTGTATTATTGGGGTATATAAACAATCAATCATTTATTGAATCTCACCATCAGCACAATGAAAACATGGGGTACTTTTTATAATGGGCAAAGTCGATTATGCAAAATAGTACCCCATACTTCTGATGTGTTAATCCCTTAAAGGACACATCTCGTGTTTTCAAAGTATACAGAATTATTTGCATTTTGTCTTCCTTATGCTTATAGAAATTAATTGTAATAGTTCGTTCGCTGAAGTATTGCGACAATTAGCCACAATACGGACTTAAATATAAGCCCGATTTCAAAAAGCCTAGTTAATACTTCTCATTACCAGCTCGTTGGAGTTATCGCGCTTTGATGACTCTTGTGCGTCATTGGTAAGAAAATGAACAAATCTCGCGAGCAAGTGCGAGATTACTGGGACATAAACGAAACGTTCAGAGCACCCCCCCCCCCTTTAAAAGTTAAAATGCATGGTGTATTTTTAAATAAAATTACCATTAGTCAAACTGCATTTTTTCAAATATTCTAACACTATCTTATTAAAGAAGTTTCATGTTTTTTAAAACTCCAATACACACCACACCTATTTGAAAAATTCCCAAACAACGATGTTCTTTGGACACCCAAGTCCATCAATATTTTTTGTAATTTTCAAATTAGCTTAGATGCAGTTTGGGAAATGCATTAGGTGTGTTAATTAGTGTTATAAACGGCTTTTAAAAATGCAGTTTGGCATATACATGTACATGATTTGTTCTAAAATATGGAAATTGACGGGGGGGGGGGGGGGGGGGGGTACGTGTACGATTACAAAGTCCATGCCATATGAACCTGTCCTAATTGTATGATAAAATAGAATGTCTTCATAGTCTGACAGAATAACTTTAAAAACATATTCATCACATTAATTACAAGAAAAATTCTTGTGTTGGATGTGCTTATAGGTTTTTCCCTTCACAGTTCTTCTTGCGATTGACGCTTTATATCGGTCAGATTTGGCAAATTTAGTAGCTTCTCTTCCTCACATAGTTTAATACGTTCGTCTGTTTTCTTGTAAGAATAATCAATTCCTAAATTTGACTTTAGAATCTTTATCAGTGTTGTGGTTTGCAGTCGGTAATATAATATGTATTCGATACCATAATTCATATTACGTATGCCTAAGTAATGTGTTTACATTATGTTGTCCCGGTAGCAGGACTTTACGCGCCTTTAATTTGAAGAGTTCCACTAATGGAAATGATAAGTATTAGATAGGTAGTCACGTGGTACAGTGACGTCATATGCGACCTTCGTCGATCAACTTGTTGTAAAAGTAGTGTTAGATATTTTTAAAAACTCGGGTTTTAGGGGCCTAATTTATTTACTATGGATAACATTTATTTCGATGTTGACAAATTTCCAGAGTCTTATATCTTTTAGCCACCAGTGCATACAAATAGCGACCCAAATGTAGCGAGAAAAGCGAGTATGAAATCTGCATAAATTTCTGAGTAAATAATGTTTACATCGGATCCCTGTCTAAACACAATTTGGTAATGCCATTTCTGTAAACAACTGTAATTAGCGTTGTTGCTTTTCTAAAATAAACAGTGCAATTATTATTAAATTTATTTTTGGAGAAGTTAGATAGGCCTAAATTATGGTACGATTATGTATCATTGACAACTAGGCCTACACTCACGGGTGCATTTCGAAAAAGAAAAAATAATAATAATGATCAAACTTATTGTGAAAATCACAATACTTTTAAATTATTTTATTAAAGCAATTTTATTAGGCCTAATCATTATTTTTTCGTTGTTACGTAGGAAGTGGGAGCGCGCCGTGCTGTTGTTGTAAACACGTACGCGTTCCTTAAAAAAATGAAAGCATTATAATTCAATTCAAAGTCGGGAAATATTATATTTTATTATTTATAATTGAAAGTTCAATTATCTTTAAATTTCTTTTTTAAAACTACCAGTTGGTAGACACTGCTAGCAAAGTTCTGCCTATGTTGTTACAAGGTGAAGGTCAGTTGGTGCGAGTGTGTATTGAATTCGAGAGCAGAACGGAAAGTATATGTCGTAGGCCTATATGTAACAGTTCGTAGCTTCGATAGAACCACTTTCTCGCAGTTTATCTACGTATTTGTCCAAGTGCTTGTTAGAAAAAGTACAGGGACAAATTTTACTGGGGGGTTTTATGGCAAAGTCGTTGTGCCGACAAAAAATATTCACGTCTTGTCCCTCATACCTTCCTTCGAAAATTGATAAAAACACAGTCCAAATCCTCTCTACTGACAGCAAGTACACCCTTAAACGGCACAAAACACCCTAATGCAGTGTTATATACAAGCTGTTAATGTGATAATTGTTTGTTTGTCAATTAAATCTAATCTGTTTATGAAATGGCTATCAACTGTTTTCAAATCTTATCGCTCGAGGTTGCATATAACGTCACAGATAATGGTGCGTAAAATATCGAAGAAAATATGCATATCGCAAGATTTGAATTTCATCGCTTTCAAACTCGAAAACTACGCAAACTGTTTCATTTAAAACACATGTAAAGTAGTTTTAGGCATGAAATGAATTAATTTTGCTGAAAAAATTAAAAAGTTTAAAAACATGCGATGTGTCCTTTAATGCATATACAAACAATTAAACTAAATCTTTATTTCTTATATTCATATTTTTTTTAATAAATTGGTTTTCTTTTTTATGTAAAGTTGAAAGATTAATGCTTTTATTGAGAAATGAATGAAATACAGAAATACATTGAAAGTTTATTACTGTCTGAAATCATTGGTAAATGTGGACAAGTTCTAGCGTGATAATCTGCAACCTATCCCCTCCCCATCTCATCCCTAAAGTAGCTATAGAACTATCCCCTCCCATCTCATCCCAAAGTAGCTATAGAACTATCCCCTCCCATCTCATCCCTAAAGTAACTACAGAACCATCCCCTCCCATCTCATTCCTAAAGTAACTACAGAACTATCCCCTCCCCATCTCATCCCTAAAGTAACTACAGAACTATCCCCTCCCATCTCATCCCTAAAGTAACTACAGAACTATCCCCTCCCCATCTCATCCCTAAAGTTGCTACAGAACTATTCCCCTCCCCATCTCATCCTTAAAGTTGCTACAGAACTATCCCCTCCCCATCTCATCCCTAAAGTAGCTACAGAACTATTCCCTCCCCATCTCATTCCTAAAGTAGCTACAGAACTATCCCCTCCCATCTCATTCCTAAAGTAACTATAGAACTATCCTCTCCCATCTCATCCCTGAAGTAATTACAGAACTATCCCCTCCCCATCTCATCCCTAAAGTAACTACAGAACTATCCCCCTCTCTATCTCATTCCTAAAGTAGCTACAGAACTATCCCCCTCTCTATCTCATCCCTAAAGTAACTGCAGAACTATCCCCTCCCATCTCATTCCTAAAGTAACTACAGAACTATCCCCCTCCCCATCTCATCCCTAAAGTAGCTATAGAACTATCCCTCCCATCTCATCCCTAAAGTAACTACAGAACTATCCCCCTCTCCATCTCATCCCTAAAGTAACTACAGAACTATCCCCTCCCATCTCATTCCTAAAGTAGCTACAGAATTATCCCCTCCCCATCTCATTCCTAAAGTAACTATAGAACTATCCTCTCCCATCTCATCCCTGAAGTAACTACAGAACTATCCCCTCCCCATCTCATCCCTGAAGTAACTACAGAACTATCCCCTCCCATCTCATCCCTAAAGTAGCTACAGAACTATCCCCTCCCCATCTCATCCTAAAGTAGCTACAGAACTATCCCCTCCCCATCTCATCCATAAAGTAGCTATAGAACTATCCCCTCCCATCTCATCCCTAAAGTAACTACAGAACAATCCCCTCCATATCTCATCCCTAAAGTAACTACAGAACTATCCCCTCCCCATCTCATCCCTAAAGTAACTACAGTACTATCCCCCTCCCCATCTCATCCCTAAAGTAGCTACACAACTATCCTCCTCCCCATTTCATCCCTAAAGTAGCTACACAACTATCCCCCTCCCCATTTCATCCCTAAAGTAGCTACAGAACTATCCCCTCTCTATCTCATTCCTAAAGTAGCTACAGAACTATCCCCCTCTCTATCTCATCCCTAAAGTAACTGCAGAACTATCCCCTCCCATCTCCTTCCTAAAGTAACTACAGAACTATCCCCATCTCATCCCTAAAGTAACTATAGAACTATCCCCTCCCATCTCATCCCTAAAGTAACTACAGAACTATCCCCCTCTCCATCTCATCCCTAAAGTAACTACAGAACTATCCCCTCCCATCTCATTCCTAAAGTAGCTACAGAACTATCCCCTCCCATCTCATTCCTAAAGTAACTATAGAACTATCCTCTCCCATCTCATCCCTGAAGTAACTACAGAACTATCCCCTCCCCATCTCATCCCTGAAGTAACTACAGAACTATCCCCCTCTCTATCTCATTCCTAAAGTAGCTACAGAACTATCCCCCTCTCTATCTCATTCCTAAAGTAGCTACAGAACTATCCCCCTCTCTATCTCATCCCTAAAGTAACTGCAGAACTATCCCCTCCCATCTCATTCCTAAAGTAACTACAGAACTATCCCCTCCCCATCTCATCCCTAAAGTAGCTATAGAACTATCCCCTCCCATCTCATCCCTAAAGTAACTGCAGAACTATCCCCTCCCATCTCATTCCTAAAGTAACTACAGAACTATCCTCCTCCCCATCTCATCCCTAAAGTAGCTATAGAACTATCCCCTCCCATCTCATTCCTAAAGTAGCTATAGAACTATCCCCTCCCATCTCATCCCTAAAGTAACTACAGAACTATCCCCCTCTCCATCTCATCCCTAAAGTAACTACAGAACTATCCCCTCCCATCTCATTCCTAAAGTAGCTATAGAACTATCCCCTCCCATTTCATCCCTAAAGTAACTATAGAACTATCCCCTCCCCCATCTCATCCCTAAAGTAGCTACAGAACTATTCCCTCCCCATCTCATCCCTAAAGTAGCTACAGAACTATCCCCTCCCATCTCATTCCTAAAGTAACTATAGAACTATCCTCTCCCATCTCATTCCTAAAGTAACTAAAGAATTATCCCCTCCCCATCTCATTCCTAAAGTAGCTACAGAACTATCCCCTCCCCATCTCATTCCTAAAGTAGCTACAGAACTATCCCCTCCCATCTCATTCCTAAAGTAACTATAGAACTATCCTCTCCCATCTCATCCCTGAAGTAACTACAGAACTATCCCCTCCCCATCTCATCCCTGAAGTAACTACAGAACTATCCCCTCCCATCTCATCCCTAAAGTAGCTACAGAACTATCCCCTCCCCATCTCATCCTAAAGTAGCTACAGAACTATCCCCTCCCATCTCATCCCTAAAGTACCTACAGAACTATCCCCTCCCCATCTCATCCCTAAAGTAGCTACAGAACTATCCCCCTCACGTAGGTCATAAAAATTTTGCAGTCATTCCTTTTTTTGTTTAGACTATGGAACTACAGTTCTGTAGCTATTTTTAAAGTTTTGGGATGGATGCTTTGTATGTGAGTACTCTACATATGTGTCTTCATTTGTTACTGTATTAAATTCTGTGTGTTGCGAGGGCAAGTCAATAAGTAACCAGCCTATCCCATTTTCGATTGAGTGAGACGGTCACGATTTTCATGCCTTGTTTCAATACATGTTTTATACCTGGGTATAAAATTGCACGCGTATCGAGTCATTCTTTGATAAGATATTGAATGTCAAACATGGCTAGTGATGCAAAGGCATGCTTTTCATCTAAAGTTGAGTACCGTACTATAATTCGGTACTTGTATTTAAAAGATGAAACAAGCAAGGAAATACACAGTGAGTAAGCTGATATTTATGGGTCTTCTGCACCATCTTATGGTCAGATTAAATTCTGGGTAGGGGAATTCAAACGCGGTAGAACGTCTTTAGAAGATGAAGTCAGGTCTGGATGCTCACTGGATGCCACTGACGAAGAAATGTGTAAAAAGGTTCGTGATCTGGTATACTCTGATGGGCGAATTCAGGTGGAAGAAATAGGGCAGGCATGAGGCATTTCACATGGTAGCGTTTCAACAATCTTACATGATCGTTTAGGTATGCACAAGCTAAGAGCCCGTTGGGACCCCCAATCCCTTAGTGATGAGCAAATGGCAACCAGATCATTAGTATGCAATGCCTTGTTGAAGCGTTTTAGGTCAAAAGATGATTTTCTTTTGCATCTGGTGACTGTAGATAGACTTTTGTTCATTATTATGAGCCAGAGAATAAAGCTCAGAGTCGTCAGTAGGTAGGGCCTGGGTCCCCGAGGCCAAAGAAGTTCAAGATGCAACCATCTGCTGGCAAGGTGATGGCCACAGTAAGGCATTATTATGTTGGGCTTTTTACCCAAGAGAAGTACAATAAGTGGAGCGTACTATGGAAACTTGCTAGGCCAGCTGAGAACTGCCATCAGTGAAAATCGCCAAGGTAAACTCTTTAAAGGTGTTTTGCTGCAACAGGGCAAATTACAAGAGTCCAAAGTTGCAATGGATGCTGAAGAGCAAAATGGGTATGAATTAATACCACATCCTACCTATTTGCTTGACCTTTCCATGGGTACCTGACCTATAGCTCCTAGTGATTTCTTCCTATTCCCAAATTTGAAAAAGGATATCCGTGGACGTCATTTTCTGGTCTGATGAAGAAGTCGTGACGGCAGTTGAGGAGTGGGTCAATGGAATGGACCCCGACTTTTTCAGTTCTGGGCTGATGGCACTTGAACACCGTTGGTCTAAGTGCTTCACACTAAAAAGAAGAGGTGGATCTCAGCCGGAAATAAGTTAGGATGGTTACTTATTGACTCACCCTTGTATATTCTTAAATTTACATGCTTCCATGATTATGACAGAGACACATATATAACTGAGATAAGCAACACCTTTGGCGGCATGTTTACTGCTTAGAATATGTCCCACCTATAAATCATTAATAGATTTTAATAATTATTGAAACTGGAGCTGAATTAATTTGGACAAGACCCCAGTCCCTATATGGAATTTTAATTCTACCTGGCTTTGATATGCCTATAATTGCTTACTATCATCAGCATCATGAAATATGAACCTGTGGAAGGCCTTATCAAACATCTGTCATTCAGTATATTGCCAATCTGATCATACAAAGACTTCCCAAAGCTGTGTATTTCACCATCAAACGGGATTTTATTGTCCACGTGTCAGTCATGTGGTTGTGTAGGATGAGATTATGGCAAAATCACCAGAAGAACTACTTGAGCTCCATGCAGACTTCATGGACCTGTGATAGATTAGTGTAATTTGACACTGACAATAAGTTATATTTCTTCCGGTAATATTGACTTAACAGTGACCAATTTCATTGAGTTAGATCTCATACCAACCTTCAAATATGATGTCTACCCTGTGATATTCTGCAATTGTTTCATGCCTGTCTTTGGGTGGAATGTATCTTTGAAGTATTACTAATTGTCTGTCTGTTTGTCTGTCCCTGGGTTTCTGCACAGTTTTGCCTTTCACAAAATGAATTAATATTGAAATTTGCTGTTAATCTTATTTGTGGAGCTACCTTTGTTGCCTTGATGGGATATTACTTTTTCTGTAGGGATGCATAATTTGTCCATCTATAACAAAATCAAATCTCCTTTTGTTAATAATAATAAATGTTATTTGCTCATCTAAGTCCTCTCACAATTTTGAAGCTTATAAGGACCATATGATTTCACAAAGTGTTTGTATGGGTATTTTAAAATGATACGTATATATTTATTTTTCTCTCTCTGATTTTTATGAATATTGCAGGTTGTGAAATCTATCAAGTTTTGGGAAATTTACACTGAGTCAACATTTCATTCAGCTATATATATATCAGCTAACAATTTACAATCTGTACACCAGCTAACAGTTTACAATCTGTACATCAGCTAACAGTTTACAATATGTACATCAGCTAACAGTTTACAATCTGTACATCAGCTAACAGTTTACAATCTGTACATCAGCTAACAGTTTACAATCTGTACACCAGCTAAGAGTTTACAATCTGTACATCAGCTAACAGTTTACAATCTATCGATAGATCTACAATATTAAAAGAGCATCACCCCCCCCCCCCCCTCTGGTATACAAGATTTATTTGCCATAATTTTCCAGTTTTCTTGCTGGTTTATTTTAAGCTAATTGTTTATCTGGTCACAATTATTATTTGCACAGTTCTGTGATGAATAAATACATACGAAAAAGAAATTGAAATCAACTAAGGATAAATGTTTCGATGGAAAATCAATATCTGTAATGATGCACGAATTGACATGAAAGATCGTTCATCCATTGTACATTCATCATTTGATGCATTTCTGCTTAGAGGTAATATGAAGTTAAAAGATTTTCTTTAAAGTTTCCATAAATTCATGCATTCTAAATCATAATCTAGGTCACATCTCAACACTGTTTAAATGATAAAAATGAGTTTAACTGAAAAGCAAGGTCCCCATTAAAACGGTCCTGGTTTCTTGTGATTTTTTAATTGGGGGGTGGGGGGGGGGGGTGGGGGGGGGGTCTCTGAATCTTCTTCTGAGCATACACTATAGTAGGTACTTTTATGAGTAGGAAGTTGGTAGGAAAACCATGCATTCAGGAATATGGTCAGGTTTGTAATAGACTGTTAACTAAGTGGAATTTTATTTTAATGTCTTTTGTACATGGGACCACCTTTAGATGATGTACAGTTAAGGGTTTGCTTGCTAACCACAGTGGCATATGTATCCCCATTGACAGGTTTGCCTGTTAGTTTCTTAAGATCTATGATAATTTACCTAAGGATTCTAAAAGCCAACAAGACTGATCAATCCACAAACAGCTGCTACACTGCTCCTGTCAAATGTGTGCTGGAGAAAGCGTCATCAAGGTTTTTAAATTTATGGACAATTGTTTCCATGTAAAGCATTAATAACAATTGTTATATCAACACATTTTTGTTGAAAGTAGGCAATGTGGGACTGCATCACTTAGAGGCTATCAATGACTGCTTGTCAAGAGCCTCTTCATCATTTGGAACCTCTTTTTATTACAAGATTCTTAAGTGTTATAGATGTATTTGTTGGTAGATTTATTGGAAAAGAACTGAGATTTTATAGCACAATGACATCAATCTAATTAAAGCTTAATTTAAATGGATCCGATATTTGTCTGCATGAGGAAGTTTAAAACCATATGATTCACAGAATGGGTTGTTTAAAGTCTACAAAGCTATATACATGAATTTGAATGATGAGTTGAGAATTTCAATAAGAAATTTGATATTAATGAGGGAAATTCAAACTGTCTGGCACTGTGGTGTGGTATTGATTATATCTACGATGTATTGGCTGGAGTTCTATTGTAAATTGTCAGTTTGTTGCTAATGTATGTTGTCTTAAAAACTTCATGAGGTTTGCATATCTTTTGGAACGTGAGAATTTGAATTCTCATATAAAAATTTGTGTTTCAGATAGATAATTAAAACTTTAATAAATAAACAGATCCGGAGTGATAATTTTTCTGTTTGGTATGGTTAATAGAATATGGACAGATTTTAGCTCACCTGAGCCAAAGGCTCAAGTGAGACTTTTCAGATTTTAATCTTCTCCAGAAACACAAGGCCAAATTCGACTAAACTTGGCACAAAGCAACCTTGTATGAAGGGGATTCAAGGTTGTTCAAATGAGGGGTAAGAGGTCATGCCCCCTTCAAAGGGGAGATAATCACAAAAATGCAAAAATAAGGTGGGGTAATTCAGAAATCTTATGAACCACTTGGCCAGAAAAGCTGAAATTTACATGAAAGCTTCCTGACATAGCAGAAATTCAAGTTTATTAAGATCACGACCTTCAGGTGTATGTTGGGGCCACAATAGGGGATCAAAGTTATACATGCAAATATATGGGGAAAATATCTAAAAATCTTTTCAAGAACCAATGGGCCAGAAGAGTGGAGATTTACCTGAAAGCTTCCTAAAATAGAGTATAGATTCAAATTTGTTCAGATCATGACCCCCCCAGGGTAGGTTAGCCCACAATAGGGGGTCAGTTTTACATGCAGATATATAGGAAAATCTTCTTTTCCAGAACCATTGGGCCAATTTCAATCAAACTTGATACAAATCATGGTAGGGTAAAGGGGATTCAAGTTTGTTCAAATGAAGGGCTGTGTCTTGTTTTAAAGAGTTATTTACAAAGATGCAAAAATAGGGTGGGGTCATTTAAAAATCTTCCTTCTCAAGAACCACCGGGCCAGAAAAGCTGAAATTTACATGAAAGCTTTCTGAAAAAGTGGAGATTCAAATTTGTAAAAATCATGACCACTGTGGTAAGGGTACATGGGGCCACAATAGAGGATCAAAGTTTTACATACAAATGTATAGGGAACCGAACTTAGCACAAAGCATCATTAGATGAAATTTGTTAATATGAAAGGCTATGCCTGTCTATGAGAGCATATGATAATTAATGAATTTGTTGTCAATTTTAATAATTAAGTAATTAATGAATTTTTAGTCGTTATGTTTGAAAAGTTTTTTCTGAACCAAGCTGTTTGTATAATGATAGTTTTGCTCAAGCTTGTTTATTGCTATATACTGCTGCTCAGGCAAGCAATATGGCCCATGGGTCTCTAGTTTATCTAAAATATGTATGTGCTAGAAATTATGGCTGACCCCATTATTGCATTTGATTGAGTATTACCTCTGAAGTCAAGAATTTTACTTTTCAAACAATATTTCAAAACTCAGAGGAGATTATTAATCATGCAAAAGCAATGATTTCACTTCTACCAAGGCAAATTGAACAGAAACTTGTATTTCCTGACCTTAATTTGTATAGAGAAATTAACATATTTGTACATGTTATTTCTATTGCATGATAGGGAGGATATTATAAGCATACTGAACTTATATTGGTGAATGTGTGCAAAAGTTGGGTGTAAGAAATGCACAAACACACAAGCATTTTTTTTTTTTGGTGGTCTCATCTTGAAATTGAGATTAATTTCTTTTATATCATTAAATGTGCACAAAAGACTTCCGAATGAGGCTTAAATGCAAATATAAGACTCCCTGATAGGTTTATGTATGGGCTATATGGTACTTAGTTGACTGTTAAGGTTTTTGTAGTAAACACCGAAAGCCATGATAGTCAACTTCCAAATCTATGGTTCAATATGTGCAGGAATATCTATTGTTATACGCCCGTCTGTCTGTCTGTCCGTCTGTCCGGACCTTGTGGGCAGGATACAGACTGAACCATAAGCCCTAGGGCTTTACGACTTGGTACATTTGATCACCATGATGAGAGGAAGATGCCTATTGTTTTTCAAGGTGAGAGGTCAAAGGTCAAGGTCCTAGTATCACTTATTAGGAAAACCTTGTGGGCAGGATACAAACCGAACCGTAAGCTCCAGGATATTATAACTTGGTATATTTGATCATCATGATGAGAGGAAGGTGCTTATAGTTTTTCAAGGTCAAAGGTCAAGGTCGTAGTATCACTTATTAGGAAAACTTTGTGGGCAGGATACAAACCGAACCGTAAGCTCCAGGATATTATAACTTGGTATATTTGATCACTATGATGAGAGAAAGATGCCTATTGTTTTTCAAGGTCAAAGGTCAAGGTCGTAGTATCACTTATTAGGAAAACTTTGTGGGCAGGATACAAACCGAACCGTAAGCTCCTGGATATTATAACTTGGTATATTTGATCACCATGATGAGAGGAAGATGCCTATTGTTTTTCAAGGTCAAAGGTCAAGGTCGTAGTATCACTTTTTAGGAAAACCTTGTGGGCAGGATACAAACCGAACCGTAAGCTCCAGGATATTATAACTTGGTATATTTGATCATCATGATAAGAGGAAGGTGCCTATTGTTTTTCAAGGTCAAAGGTCAAGGTCGTAGTATCACTTATAAGGAAAACCTTGTGGACAGGATACAAACCGAACCGTAAGCTCCTGGATATTATAACTTGGTATATTTGATCACCATGATAATGAATTAGCTCACAGAGGCCAGTGCTAACTTCACTAAAATATGAATCCCACTAAAATATGTTTTCCTTGAGCAAAATCTACGGGTGTATTATGCCACGTTGGCGTTGCTCTTGTTTTTGTCAATAAAATTTGTAAAGAAATTGGATGCACCGGTAGAAAAAAGGCTCATGACCTTGCCCTGCTTGATGTTTGTGGGGAATATCAAGACAAGAGTTTCCTCAACCTCTTATACAACCATATACATATACAACCATATACGAACTATGATTATCCTCCTTAACCTGTACGCGGTCAAAAACTTCAGCCATGTGATCGTACAGTTAATGGTATATTGTTTTAATTTGACTTCAGCCATGTGATCGTACAGTTAATGGTATATTGTTTTAATTTGACTTCAGCCATGTGATCGTACAGTTAATGGTATATTGTTTTAATTTGACTTCAGCCATGTGATCGTACAGTTAATGGTATATTGTTTTAATTTGACTTCAGCCATATGTGATCGTACAGTTAATGGTATATTGTTTTAATTTTACTTCAGCCATGTGATCGTACAGTTAATGGTATATTGTTTAATTTTACTTGTAAGGAATATGATGGTGGCAATTGTGGTACTATAGATGGAGGGTGAAAAACAGATCGAGATATCAACATTTCTGAATTAAAATAATTTTAAAAACTTTCTGAAATTAAAAAGATTTGTGTTAGATTTAATTCTTTAACTTTAATTTTTTATATTTTTCTCCCAGACATGAAAAAATGGAAATATAATCTAAAACAAAATTGAATGCATCTACAGTACGTTCAATAAACACATATTTCTGTTGTTTTGAAACTGAAGCATTATTGACACTGCGCTGATACATGAAATATCACAATTACACATTCTTTCAACATTTACTCAACTGTATTGATCACTGCTAGCAGAATGTATCAAATAATAAATGATAATAAATCGAGGTTGTAATATTACATATGTATAACTGATATTTAATTGATAAAATATTGATCGATTGTTTGGGGTGTAAATCTCTTTTTGCAGTATTTCAGCCATTTTACTAAATGAAATATGATTGGTTTTGAAATATTGAAACCATGCCACTACCAGAGCTTACCAAATTTTAATGATGCAATATTTGATCTGCCATCTTTCTTTACAGGTAGATTGCAAAAGTTTTAACTATAGTACCTGGGACGTTACAACCTATAATAATGGTCCAGATATTCTAAGTTTTGAACATTGACTTTTTCTTAGAAAATAATTGGCTGATTTTCACCAAATATGGCTAAGCAGCATCTTTGGAAATAGGTTAACAATTGAATTGAATTGTCGCTGCCCACTTGGGTTCTAAGGAATGGATCTAGGACCTCTTCCAGTTCCTTACTTCTGGACATTTAGCATAAAAACTGGGTGCATATATACTTAAAATGAACATTAAGGCCTGAGTGTACTAAAATTGTGGAATTCATGGCCCCTGGTCAGGGATTCAGACTGCAGGTTAAGGGCTATATATAGATTACATAGTGAAAATGCTGCACTGAATCGTGAAAAGTCTGCTGCTGTACTTCTGAACGTCTTGCACAAAAACTAGGTGCATGTTAGTATATGTTAGTATATTGTTTGTATATTGTGACGCTCATGATCCCCAGGTCAGTGGTTTGATCTGTTCCCAGGGTAAAGCTATATGGCTCATAAGCTGAAAATATGTGCATCTTTAAAAAATTTCTTTACTAATGAACATGTAGCAAACAAACTGGGTATTAAACCAGATAACTCTGAACCAAGGTCATGGTCATTTATATGTTAAAAAAAAAAATCAGAAAGATTTTTGTCGGGGCCATAACTTTGTAATAGGGGGACATTAGAATTTCATACTCGGCACAAAGATTGCTTATGAACGGATCTGAGCATGTTAACTTCACCCATATAATGGCAATGAATTGTCTACTTCTACATGAATTCTTCTTCCTGACTAAGTGGTAAAGCTTTTTAAATCTATTTTGGAACATCAGGACTTCAGGACTGCACGCATGCAGTTAATGGATTTTGAGTAAATATATTGAGAATAGACAGGACAGTGGCATAAAAATATTATTTGTCAATAAATTTTCTTCATACTCAGTAAAATTGTAGTATAGGGGACCCTCAATACATATATGTCTAAACCATGTGAGGGTTCTTGTCATTGGGGGGAGCTATGGGCATATAAGAGATATCTTCCCTGAAAACCAGCAAAAACTGATTTACAGTACCTTGAGAAACTTTTTCTGAAATTAATGTTGCAATTGGTCTGAAATTCACATGTAGTATATTAGGTAATGGATACCTTCTTCAATAATAATAATTCAGTATCTTTTCAGATTTTGCGGTTTAGTAAAAAAAAATGTAATTAATAATATTACCATCTGTATTGCTTTAAAAAATACATATATTGAGGATTTTGAAAGCATTGGCTTATATGGAAACATTCTAATGGGTTCCTCTCCTTATTGGTTTTCATTGCTTTCTATTTTTCACCAAACAAAAGCAAATGATCTGCTATTGTTTCTGCAAGAGCGATGACAAATTGCCTTTGAATTTTTTATCAAACTGAAAAAATGTAAAGAAATTTGGTGAGTTTTTTGATGACTGTTTTATAGAGAAGTGTTGGAGGCAACTGGTGTAGATATGGATATGAGACTTTTAGTAAATGATGACGTATACTGTTTTGTAGAGAAGTGACCGGTGTAGACGTGAATATGAGGATTTTTTGTAATGACTACGTACTGTTTTGTAGAGAAGTTCGGGAAGCGACTGGTGTAGACGTGGATATGAGGATTGGAGTCCACAGCGGAATGGTCCTTAGTGGTGTTCTTGGGTTGTGTAAGTGGCAGTATGATGTCTGGTCTGATGATGTCACTATTGCCAACCATTTAGAATCTGGAGGAGTGCCTGGGTATGTATAATAGTGATTTGTAAATGAAATATAACAGCAAAATTCCTTATCCATGCAATACAGAGGTAAAGCAGTTTGCTTGTCCAGTGTCTTTATATGCAGCTGCTTAGACATACAGGTATGGACTAGTCATTCTAAATTATTCCATGGATTCTTCCCAATATACGGCTTGAAATGCCAGTCTATGACTGTATATAGAAAACGTAGTGTTAGCCATATCTTCTTATTCATATTCCATGAGTGCACTCTGTTGCCTTTAGTACTAAATTAGGTCCATTATATCACCATTGATTAGATGCTGATGGACTTAATATCGTAGAATTAGAACTGACACAATGAAAGTTGGTGACTTAAAAAAATTCATAAGTAAATATAAAAAAGATGAAGATAACGAACAATGATCAATTTCATAAATCCTATAAAGAATACAAATTTGAGAACAGAGCAAACATGGGTCCCTGGACACACCAGAGTTGGGTTGCTTAAGAGGAATAAGCATCCCCTGCTGACCTATCAAACCTTCTGTGAGCCTGCTATCTTGATCAGGTAAATGGAGTAATCTGCAATCAAAATTGGATTGTACAGAATGGCCTAACAATTGGTAGAAATGCATTAGACAGTATTTGACCCAATGACAGATTGTATTTGCAAATAAGATTATTATAGCGACTATAGAATTTGTGAAATGCTGATATCAAATTAGGCTGCTTAAACCCCTGTAACATCAACTTATTGTCAGTAGCCTGCCTCGATTTAAATTGATCATATGCAGAGTATGCTCACACATATCAAATTAGTTGGGAGACATAAACACATATGTAGGTGATAATGAAATATTGCTACATAAAGTTGAGTTGTTAGTTTGCTGTTAATTTTTGTCAGTAAAATATCCAAATATGAAACAGATGTGGAAGACTGTGGTGTCTTTTATATTGAATTCATTAAAATAAATCAAATTGACTATAAACGAAAGTGAATATTATTAATAGATTGAACATCCTCAATATATCTAAATCTTCAGTTGAAGGCCAAAGCAAGAGGTTTCTTCTTCTAATGTACAAGTCTTTAAATAAATTCTGCTTCATAAGAATACAGACCATATATATCGGAGCACAATTTGTGCACATAGAGATTCCAACAAACTGTTGAAAGACCTGATCTCCAAAGACTTCATGCATTTCAATTTCACTCAGCTGAATGTGCATGTGACAATTGAAAATGGTTTGGGATTTAACAAGCTGAAACAGTTGAATTTGATCTCTTTCCTAACTGAAATTTATGGCTTTTCTCTAAATATATGCTTAGCTAAGCTATACTAGTAGCATAACTTTGATTTCCAACAGAGCTACATCACACAAAGGTCTAAAATAAACAGCACAAAGCAATATGCATGCAGCTTTAAAGACAAGTTCTGAGGATTCACAATTCCAATATATTAACTAACCAACCTTAACAAGAGCTCAGAAAAAAAGTAATGTGGCCTTAATGGCTTTTGTTTAAGAACTGTGTTAGCTGTTAAGAAGCCTCAGATGATTTTCAACAGGATGTGCCTTAAATACGTAACAGAGAGTAGGACTGATTCACAGTTATGGGCACAAATCTGACTTCAGGCTTTGTTTTCGCTAAAACACAGGGTTTTAGCCCGCCTGCACTCATACCGGAAAACAACTATACACTGTACTTGTAGTATTTTAACAACTTCATTTTTTAGAGACACTGTAATACCTGATGTTAATCTATACGGTAATTGATCAAATACATTGGTAGTAAATACCATTAATGTTGTATTCACCCTAAATTGTTTTGTCATAGTTGTAATTTTACTTGTCGAGTACAAACAAAAATAATAACATTTTACAGTGTCTGCAATAACACTACGAAATAAGTATTGCGTCAATGTCTTTCATGGATCATATACCTTTAACTCATGGGAAAATGAGTGTAATAAAAGATAAACAGTCAGGCACTTGGTTAAACAGCCTAGTATATTTGTACAGATTTGTTTTTGTTTCATTGCACAAATATGTTTTCATGAATTTATAATTTGCTAAGGTGATAGATTTGCCAATTTAAAAACTAAATACTCAGTCACAAATGTAAATATAAGAAATATGATAAATTAATGGTATTATTTAAACATCTATACAAAGGCTTTATGGAATTTAGTCTTATGATGGACTGAATCTTCAACATATTGATATTTATAATTTTTAAAATGAATTTTAGGTTTTTTTTTTTTTTTTTTTTATAAACTCAAGTGTGTAAACTCAGGTGACCTAGCTATTGCAATTGGTCAGAGTCCATCATCGTCTGTCGTGCGTTAACAATTGAACATTTTTAATTTCTTGATCATTACCATTCTAATTCTTTTCAAATTTAGTATGAAGCTTCTTTGGGACAAGAGCAATCTGATTAAAATAAGATCTTTGATCCACATTGTGTAGCGACATAACAATAACGGAGCGGATCAAAGATCTTATTTTAATCAGATTGGGACAAGAGTGACATAAATTGTAAATTTGTTTTAGGACTCCTGCACCCCTGGGGCTTTAGGATTGGGACAAAAACTGCCAAAAATTGACCAAATTTCAAAATCTTTTCTACAACAGCACATCTGTCAAAGAAAAATTACATGCATAGTGATGTAGAGCAGGAAGGCCTCTATTAAAATTGTTTTTATGATACCCGGGGTAGAGATTCTGACTCCATGGTGTGGCCAAACTTGGTATATATAGTGTTTATGTGTAAAACATTTAGAAAACATCTTCTTTAATGCTACTGATAGTAAATTGAAACTAAATGGATATAGATCTATAGAAAGAGCAGGTAGTCCTTTACCAAAATTGGAAGTTTCATGATCCCAAGGGTAGGGGTTTTGGTATCAGGGTGGGGGCAAAATGGCCAGTGGTTAAATGTGTTAACAATTTTGAATATTTTTAGCTCACCTGAGCTGAAAGCTCAAGTGAGCTTTTCTGATCACCCGTATTCCGGCGTCCGTCCGTCCGTCTGTCCGTCCGTCTGTCCGTCTGTAAACTTTTCACATTTTAAACTTCTTCTCAACAACCACTGGGCCAATTTCAACCAAAGTTGGCACAAAACATCCTTAGGTAAAGGGAATTCTAAATTGTCAAAATAAAGGGCCAGGCCACCTTCCAAGGGGAGATAATCAAGAAAAGGTAAAAATAGGGTAGGGTCATTAAAAAATCTTCTTCTCAAGAACCACTGGGCCAGAAAAGATGAAATTTATATGAAAGCTTCTTTATATAATGCAGATTCTAAATTGTTAAAATCATGGCCCCCGGGGGTCAGATGGGGCCGCAATAGGGGATTAAAGTTTTACATACAAATATATAGGAAAAATCTTGAAAACTCTTCTTCTCAAGAACCACTGAGCCAGAAAAGCTGAGATTTATATGAAAGCTTCCTTATATAATGCAGATTCTAAATTGTTAAAATCATGGCCCCCGGGGGTCGGATGGGGCCACAATAGGGGATCAAAGTTTTACATACAAATATATAGGGAAAATCTTCTTCCCAAGAACCACTGAGCCAGAAAAGCTGAAATTTATATGAAAGCTTCCTGATATAGTACAGATTCTAAATTGTTAAAATCATGGCCCCCGGGGGTCGGATGGGGCCACAATAGGGGGTCAAAGTTTTACATACAAATATATAGGAAAAATCTTCAAAAATCTTCTTCCTGAGAACCACTGAGCCAGAAAAGCTGAGATTTATATGAAAGCTTCCTAATATAGTACAGATTCTAAATTGTTAAAATCATGGCCCCCGGGGATCGGATGGGGCCACAATAGGGGGTCAAAGTTTTTTTTTTGTTTTTTTTTGTTTTTTTGTTTTTTTTGTTGATATAGTGCAGATTCAAGTTTGTTAAAATCATGGACCCTGGGGATTGGATGGGGCCTCAAGGGGGACATCAAAGTTTTACATACAAATTTATAGGAAAAATCTTTTAAAATCTTCTTCTCAAGAACCACTGAGCCAGAAAAGCTGAGGTTTATATGAAAGCTTCCTGATATAGTGCAGATTCTAAATTGTTAAAATCATGGCCCCCGGGGGTCGGATGGGGCCACAATAGGGGATCAAAGTTTTACATACAAATATATAGGAAATTTTTTTAAAAATCTTCCCAGAACCACTAAACCAGAAAAGCTGAGATTTATATGAAAGCTTTCTGATATAGTGCAGATTCAGGTTTGTTAAAATCATGCCCCCCCCCCCCCCCCCCTTTGGGGTAGGATGGGGCCACAATAGGGGATCAAAGTTTTACATAAAAATATATAGGGAAAATCTTTAAAAATCTTCTTCTCAAGAACCATTGGGCGAAAGAAATTCACATTTACATGAAAGCTTTCTGACATAGTGTAGATTCAAGTTTGCAAAAACCATGGCCTCCAGGGGAAGGTTTGGGACCATAATAGGGACTATGGTTTTACATGCAAATAGATATGGAAAATCTTCTGATATGGACCAAGGTGACTCAGGTGAGCGATGTGGCCCATGGGCCTCTTGTTAATTTCTTGATAACTACCATTCCAATTTTTTTTTCAAATGTGGTATGAAGCATCTTTGGGACAAAGATGACAAATTGTAAATTTCAAGACTGTTGTACCCCAAGGCCTTAGGAGTGGGGCAAAAACTGCCAGAAATTGACCAATTTTAAAAAATTATGTAAATTTAAGAGGATCATACAAGACACACACTGCAAATTTTGTTGGAACTTTAAGAAACAAAAATTCACACAAAGAGTCTCTGTAACAGAAGGTCTTATTGAAGTCAAAAGACCAAAAGCCAAAGGTCACCAGGTTATTATAAAAAAACAGTTTCCTGATGGTATTGTAAAATCAATTTATATGGGGAATTGAGGCCTAAATTTTTGTGGTTTGAGAAAAATAAGCATATTCGTTTGGACTTTATTTCAATATTAAAGAGTTCTCATTCTTCACTGTAGTTGAGTTTCTCTAGTATAGGACTTGATTTAGTGGGTATGTGTCCATCATGTGAAAGTTACTGGTTTTACAGTATCTTATTAAAGACTGTTTTAGAACTTGCAAAGAAACTTCAATTGAACAGTGTCTATATGAATGACACTTATTGTAGTTTAAAGGTTAAGGTCACCAAATGTAGGGGGGGGGGGAAATCCCAGCTATGAAACATGCACAAATAGTCTCTGTGGCTATTTTATAGGCCCAAAGGTCAAGGTCACCAACTCCTTAAGTTGAAAAGGTTTCTGGATGATTATTCATTAAAAAAATACACTGGTGTGAAACATTGCTGTTCATACCTTCATGTATTTTCCAAAATGGATGAAATTCAATCTTTTATTAGCTCTTCTGAGCCGAAGGCTCAAAGAGCTAATCATATGGCCATATATGTCTGGTGTGCGGTGTGTGTCAACTTTTTGGAAAAAGGGCTATATCTCAAGAACCCCTTGGCCAATTTTTGTCAAATTTGTCACAGGGTATCCTTGGCCCAAGGGCTTTCATTTGTACTAAAACTAGGGTTGTGACCCTTTAAAAAGGGGAGATAATTAGGAAAATGCAAATAAAAGTAGTGGTTGCTAAAAAATCTTATTCTCAAGAACCACTGGGCAAATTATCACCAAACTTATGCATAAGGATGAGGATAGATTGTAGATAAAAAATTGTTCAAGGCATCATCCTGGGGCAAAGGGTGTGGTCTCAAGGTCACTTCAAAGTTGACCTTAAATTTTGTTTTGTTAAAACTTTAATATTTTGCTTAGTATAAGGACTAGGATCATCAAATTTTGTCAGTTGATGCATCTTAGGACCTAATATCATGTTGTTTCAAAAGTAGGTCATAGTGACCTACTTTTTGAATTTCGCAGGTAATTATTATTAAATGGATTTTGATGCATATCTTGAACACTTTCAAGCCTATGATCATCAAAAGTTGTCAGTTGATGGATCATGGGACTTTGAACTGCGTCATGTGAAAAGTATGTCACCATGACCTACTTTCTGAATTTTATGGCTAATCATTTATAAATACATTTTAGGTTGTTATTTCAAATACAGAGAGGTTTAGAATCATCAAACCTTGTAAGTTGATGTGTCTAGAGGCCTCAAAACATATTTATAAAAAAAAGTAGGTCACAGTGACCTACTTTTTGAGTTTTTGCAGACATTCAGATTTCACATTTTCAATTTTAGATGCATATTTTGGACACTATGAAAGCTAGGATCATCAAACTTTGTCAGTTGATGCATCTTGAGTCTTCATAGTTTGTTGGCCAAAAAGTAGGTCACCGTGAGCTACTTTTGGAATTTGATGGCTATATTTTAATATTTCAGATACTATTTGACTTGCAATTATCAAACTTTGTCAGTTGATGCATATTGAGTCTTCAGAGTGTGTTGACTAAAAAGTAGGTCACCGTGACCTATTTTTGGATTTTGACGGCTATATTTGAATATTTCAGATACTATTTGACTTACAATCATCAAACTTTGTCAGTTGATGGGTCTTGAATCTCTTGAGTCTTCAGTGTGTCGACCAAAAGTAGGTCACCATGACCTACTTTTGGACAGTTACATTTAAATTTTCAGGTACTATTGGACTTAACATCATCAAACTGTTAATTGATGAATCTTGGTTAGTGAGAATTTTTGCCTGTTCTACAATGTATCAGAAGAGCGATTCTAGGCCCATGGGCCTCTTGTATTTTATTTACTTTCTACTTTCATTTCTTTTGGGATTCTGAGCAGTTAAAGTATATTCATAAAAATTCCCACACACATTTTTCAATTCATGAGGAAATGACTGTCATTACAGTTGCTAGAGATATTCAAGACAAAAACATTGGAATTGTAAATATATTGAGAAATGTCACCAGTTATAGGTGAAAATGATCAATTACAGGATAATGATGGGATTTTTATACCCTATGATAGGCAAAATATGGGGAAAAAAATAGAAAGAGATAGTGAAACAAATTATGTTTATTGCAAAACACTGTCCCTTCACTAACATATCATCCTCTCAAGTCAAGGTGTTGTGATTACGTAGTCCCTCCACACAAACAATTTGTGTGGAGGGTACATAATCACAAAACCTTGACTTGTGAGGATGCTAACATATATATATGGTGTTTGAAATGAACCACTCACAAAATGAAGAGAGCGACGCTATGTGTATTGCAGATTGCTGTTTATTTACCTGGGTGATGAACATTGGTAAACTGTAAACTAAAAGAGAAATTTTAATTCACAGCTATCTGAACAAGGTATGAATATTCTGAGGTACTTGTATTGTCTATATAAATAACTTTCATGTTTCAGTAAGGTCCACATCACCAAGAGAACCCTGGAGTATCTGTCCAATCAGTTTGAGGTCGAGCCAGGCGCGGGTCACATGAGGGATGTTTACCTAGCGCACCACAACATTGAAACTTTTTTGATTAAACCGAAAGTCAGAAAGGTAGTTCTGTTGTCATGTACCCAGATTTTAGATGTCAATCGCAAAAGCTGAAATATCAATCTAGGTCTGTCTGTCTATCTGTTAGTCAGTCTTTACATAAAAAAGTCTCTATGACTCTAGGATTACCCCTTTTTATTTTTGAGGTCGAAAGGTCAAGGTCATCAGGACACTTATGATCAGAAATTGTTTCTGATTATCTGAAATGCTATATGAGCTTTAGCTAGGAAACTTCTTATGTTAAAGGGTCTCTATTACCAAAGGATGGTCTCTATTATTTCTATATCAAAATGTCAAGTCCACAACCTCACATAAGATATACGTATATAATATTTGGATGTGGTTTAGCAGAGAAACTTGGCAAGAAGAGTCTTTGTGAAATGTTTTACTTTTTTAAAATGGCAGATCTGATCAATATGGTGATTTAAAGTAGGAGATATAATTTAATTCACTGAATGTCCTTGTTCCATATACAGTTCACTCTGAATGAATTGAAATCCAGGGGACCTGAGCTGATTATTTTCAATATATTCAAAGTTCAAAATAAGCAAAGTTGATCTTTTTAATATCTATTTTGGAAAAATAATTGGTTTTTTTTTAATTTCAACCCCAATCTCATGAACCATGCAAACCTGAACCAAATTTGTCACAGATTTGTTATTTTTTTTAACATATTGAACATAAAATGAAATGAAAATGAAGTTCAATTTACATGTTCTGCCTAATCACTGACCATGATGATAAAAGATGAGGAATATTAAAACAATAAATTGCTTTCTTTGTTGTTTTATTGGGTGATGAAGGTAGCATTAATTTAGCATCACAGAAAAGTTCATAATCTGTGTTAGGGGGTTATACAAATGTTTTCTGCAATGCTTGCTACCTTCATCACCCAATAAAACAACAAAGAAAGACATTCTATTGTTTAAATTGACATTTTCATGCATCTTTGAAAAAATATAAACTAGACTTAAGTCCCAAAATATCATATAGTTGACCCATTCATTACTTTAAACAGACAACCTATACAGCCTTTGACCTTGATGGTGCTCCATATTTGGTAAGACGGTGGTATCAAACTAGTTTGCAACAAACATGTATTCATTGTCAAGGATGAAAACAATTTCAAATGAAATATTAGAAGAGAAAAGATTCAGGGAATGTAAGTATCCCTGTATAATTGTTATAAACATGCCTCATCATTGGCTCAGCAGACTTGAATTTTCTTCATATTAAGATCGATATTTCAGTACAAGTTATTTCAAATCAACCAACATTTTATAATGCAGAGAAAAGGAGAAAATGTTGTTGGGGAGTTCTTTTTATTTCAAATGAAGGGATATTTGAAATAACTGATTTCAATGTTTACAAAGGAAATAAGTGATACACTTTTGAGAAGTGTATTGCATGTATAGTATTAAGGGCTATATGGATGGTGGATATCGGCGTGGGTAGCTCAGTGGTTAGAGCACCCGACTAGTAATGCAGGGGTGCCAGGTTGGATTCCCAGTCCAGCCATAGATTTTCTCTCTTCATTCTACAGTTGATGCCATTGACCATCCCTGTACTGTAGGTTGTCCTGCCAGGGAAAAGAACCTGGGTTGTGTGTGTGTCTTCAAGGGCAAAGACAAATTAAGGAGGGAGGAATGTAGTAGTTGGGGCTATATGGACCATGGATATCGGCCGGGGTAGCTCACGCCAGGTTAGAGCACCTGACTAGTAATACAGGGGTCCCAGGTTCTATTCCCGGTCCAGCCACAGATTTTCTCCTCTCTCCTATATCTATACTACACATGACTATGCAGAACTTGGGGATTGTCTTGTGCTGTTTGTGTGATATATCTAGGTCCCAAATTAGGACATGTAAGTCCTCTTTACTGGTAATGAGAACCTGAAATTCTTTTGAAGGTGAACACTTTCTGTCTTCTTCTTAGAGTTTTCTTCAGTGTATTTAGTTTAGAGTTTTCTTCAGTGTATTTAGTTTAGAGTTTTCTTCAGTGTATTTAGAGTGTTAGGAAGCACTGAGAAGTAGAAAGTCAAAACAAAAATATTTGCACCTGTTTGCTGATATTTTAAGATGATTGTCTTTTAATCTTGACCCATGAATCATAATTCTGTATCATCACTAAGCCAGCACACTAAAAGTACACCATCAGACTTGAAGATTATTATTTATTCATATACAGTAAGTGGGGTGATTGTTCTCAGACGAGGGAACATTCACTCGAAAGTTTGACACCTTCCATGTTTTTTTGAGTGGAAACTTGTATATCATGTATAATTTATGTTTGGTTTCTCTTAAATTATTGCATTGTCTAGATTGTAGTATCAAAAATTTATTGTTCAATGTTAAAAATGTTTTATCATGTGAGGGAGGTTATAAATCAAAAAGGAGTACAGTATTAGGTATACTTGTATTTAAACACAGGTAATTTTCTTTAGCTCAGAAATAGACTTTATCAAAAACATCAGTGAAAATGATTATATTGAAAAAGTCTTACGTTCTCTAACATTTGAATTATTAGCATAGATATCTTAAGACTCCTAAACACAAACAGAAAAGTCCTGAATTAATTTGCTTCAGTGTCACTGTTTCCTATTCATGTTAATGTGATATCTTTGCTCAAGAGATATACCCTGAATATTATGGTATGATTGATCATCAGAATGAATGATTTTTCAGTTTGATGAGAGTCGGACAATCCGTTCCCGCTATGAGAGCAGTCTGAGAGCATCGCTCCGAGTCACAAAATACCTGGAAAACTGGAATGTAGACAAACCATTCGCTAGTCTCCACGTTAGCCCTATGGCAACCAAGTTACTGAGTGTCACTGTAAGTATCTAAAGTCAAACTACTCCACAATGTCAGCTGTTGTCATGTTCGCTTCATAGTGATTTACATAATTTTACTATTATATAATACTGTTGAGTAGACCAAATGAATATGCTGTTCTTTTCAGCATGTGAGAAATCTTGATAAATTTATTGGTGAGATTTGAGACTGTATTGTCAAAGAAATTCAAATTTGACAGTTTCATACATGCCATTGGATAATCAAAGTGACTCGGTCTTTTAATGATCAGAATTTGCTGTGATCTGTGAGTCTTGATGGTGTAATATTGTCAGCTGGCATAAACTTCACATATATGAAGTGGAACTTAGGTACCTAAGTCACCAAACATTGTGCAAATCCTGCTGCAGATGTCCTCTCAGAATGCCACCTTGAATATATTGATTGACAGATCTATTTTGACTTCCTGTTCATTTGCCAACATGTCAAGTCACTTTTGGCATACAAAAATTATAACTGGTCTCTCCTAGAGGCATTGTTGGTTTGGATTCTGAGTAAGGACTGATGATCATAGAGACCTGCTGTAAGCATCTTGTACTGAGAAAAAAGGAAGCACGAGATGGCAGAGTTTCCTTTGTTGCATGAACATAGCATAGTTAAGACTGAAGTTTAACAGCTCTTTCATTTATGAATTGAAATAAAATCAATATAATGTGTATAAGTTTAAATGTTCTTGACGAATATTTGAAAAAACATTCAAAACAGCACTTTATCAAGATTTCTTCAGATATCAGATTGTACCAGCTAGAGCTAGCGCTAGTACAATGAAATAGTTCCATGGTATGCACTTTTAATAAATATTAGTAAAGTCCAGGCCCAGGACATAGAATATCACATAAAACATCAAAGGAGTCTCTCAAATGCCAACTGCAGTGTTCTAGTGTATTATGTAATAGCGGCATGTCTGGCAACACAAAGAGGATGGAATTATTTGACTGTAACACTGCAACAAACAAAGATTAATGTATTTACTAAGTCATTACAGCACATTCAAGTTGCTTAATGATAATTCAATACTGTACAAGGCTGTGGCAGAATAACAGATTATCATGAAGACTCATCGATGTTGATATGATAACTAATTAAGAATGGATATTGTCATGAAATTCATTAACAAGGAAAATCAAGGGTCAGTCTGTTCATTTGGGTAGAGCTTTTTGTCTAAATTTTTTTTATCACGATCTGCCTTATAATTAGCAAAAAGTGCAGTGACCTTGAGTCAGAGTCCTGGAGTGATTTGTATGAACTGTGATGTTTTACACCAACATACTTCATTAAGTGCACTAGCTATATATTGTTTTAAAGTTAAAATGTATTTTGTGCAAAAATCCCACTACAACTCCATTGTTATTCTGAATTTGATGAAAAGGATGTAAGACCAGAATTATGATGTCATGTACATGATGTTTTGGTGCCATTTGTTGTATTTTGGCTAATTTTAGCTCACCCTGAGCTGAAAGCTTAAATGAGCTTTTCCGATTACATTTTGTCTAAAGTGTCTAGCTGTCTGTCTGTCTGTCTGTAAACTTTTAATATTTCAACTTCTTCTCATGGAGTTAGAACTACATGGACAATTTCAATCAAATTTACCATAAAGCAGCCTTGGATAATGGGATTCAAAATTGTTCAGATGAAGGGTCAAACCCATTTCAAAGGTGAGTTAATTCAGAAATAGTGAAAATATGGTGACATCTTAAAAGAATTTTCTCAAGACCCACTGGACCAGTAAAGACAAAACTTATGTGAAAGCTTCCTTATTGAGTGGAGATTCAAAATTATTCAAATCATGGCTCCCAGGGTTAGGTTGCAGGGCCCACAATAGGGATAAAATTTTACATGGGAATATATAGGAATTATTCTTAAAAATCTCTGGAGCAACAATGCCATGATTAGTCATATTAATATGCAAGCATCCTCAGGTAGTGTAGATTCAAGTTTGTTTAGATCAAGGAGTGTAGGATGGGACCTTAATAAGGTATTGAAGTTTTATATGGTAATACATTATGGGGAAAATCTTCTCAAAATCAGCAGGGCCATGATTAGTCATATTATCAATATGCAAGCATTATCTTGTAGTGCAGATTCCAGTTTAGGTGAAACCTTTTTTGGGAGTTGAACTATGTTCAATCTCCCTGGGTCATCACGCACTTTTCTGCGCAGTAATTTGTATTGATTTGTATAGTGGTCGTCAGCGGGGGTTCTGTGTCAGCTGATTTACTCCTAGGTAAATCAACATAAACTTTTATAAACATCCGCCATTAAATAATCCATGTAACTTTTCTGAATTAATCTAATTTTGATAATTGATATGTAAATAAATGCAATGATATTGTATTCAAATCAATTTGAATACAAGATTTCGATCAAATTGATACTGATAGACATAGAAAAATAAAAGATAAGGTTGAAAATTGTCGTTTGTTGTGCAGCGTCACCTATAAACATTGATAGGGAAACGAACGACAACTGCACACAAGCCCTATTGACACCGTGGCGCGAAATATCGAATATGGTGCGAAACCTCAGAAAATTTACAAGAAATAACTCTACAACATTGTGTATGTGTATATATTTGGGTTTTTTTTAATGTGATATAAAAAATGCTTACATGTTACATGTAGATTGAATTAAAACACGTCATTCCCAGTCAACAACTTTCGATTGGGATCGGAATACGAAATAAAATTTCTTATATCCGGTGGCAAAGTGAAACTGCTTCATGGTTCAAGTTATTGAATTACGTAGTAATTGCACGTTACACATTAGAGAACTGTTCCTTTTAATAAAGAAATTCACAAAATAGATACAAAATGAGTGTACCTTATTCATTACTGTTAACGAGCTTTCGTCGACTATAATCTCGAAATGGCGTGTTTCGCTGCGCTTGATGACGGTAAGGTCCACATTTTCTACGTGAGTAGTGTGATATTTGTTTATGAATTTTTTGCGCATACATGGTATGTCTTGGCTAGGAATAATGGAAACTTTCTCACCTATGTATGTAAAGACATATTAATCTCTATTTTTAAAAATGTAGAACACTTTTATCAAATGACAATGTTTGAAAACGCTTAGAGCCCCGATGTCAGAATTTCCTTTTCCAAGACATCAATATGTCAAATTCATTATCCTTTTTGAATAGTATGTACCATATTTTGTACCAGTTATCCATTTTGAACCCTATTACAATGGGATTTTGCTGCACTCTGTAATGTTTGAGTGGATGTCATGAGTGTGTGTCAAACAGAAATTTTAAGAGCATGGGATAAGGTGCTGCCATGTATTACTTCACTATCAAAGTTTAACCCAGTTGCCACAATGTTGAATTTATGCTGCAAAAAGGATTGGAAATTGCTCTGGCCAAAACACATTGTTTATTTGTCTACAGATGAAAGAGACATGAGGATTCTCCCTCACAAACTGAAGAAAAAAAATAGTTATGGATCTTGCACATGTATAGTTTATTAATCACTATAGATTTCCAGCATCACAAGTCTGATTCCACTATATGCTTTCCATACTGTCAGGTTCATTCACCCCGTTTGAGCCACAGTATAATATCCCAAATACCTTGGCAACAAATAACATTATTTGACTAGTGTTTCATTTTTAGCGAAGTTGCGATGAAGTCGAACTCGGCTTATGATCTGATGAAGTGCCTTTGGGCGGGCAGGCGGGCACGCATCAACATTTCATTTCCGCACCATAGCTCTTGAGCAAATTATAGGATCTCATTCAAACTTAGATGGATTGTCACCCTCAGTAAGATGAGGAAGCCTATCGATTCTGGGATCACTAGGTCAAAGGTCAAGGTCACTGGCTATAAATAGACTGAAATTTGGAGAAAATTTTGTTTTCCGCACCATAGCTCTTGAACGAATTATAGGATCTCAATCAAACTTAGATCGATTAAGTAAGACAAGAAGCCTATCGATTCCGGGATCACAAGGTCAAAGTCACAGTGGCTATAAATAGACTGAAATTTGGAGAAAATTTTGTTTTCTGCACTATAATTTTTTAACAAATTATAGGATCTCAATTAAACTTAGATGGATTATCGCCCTTGATGAGACAAAGAAGCCTATTGATTTTGGTCAAGGGTTAAAGGTCAAGGTCACAAAGGATTTAAGTCGGCTGAAATTTCTGTACGCAAAATTTTGCTCCCTGCTTGATAATTCTTGAAAACTTTTCTGCCGGTTCCCTCTATGCCCATTCCTTGCGCAACTTGGCTTGTGCATTTCCGATGCCCGACAATTTTTAATTTTTTTTGCATTTCATTTATTTTGAGTTATTATACAATTATTTACCATTCCATTGATCCTCTACAGGACTGTAGTATACTCAGGTGACAGTTTAGCATATTGGACTACCTTTTCAAGTAATGAATCCTTAGAATTAGCTATAACTAGGATTAAACTTGAATGTATATATACAGGGGGAAAACTTCTTCATAACTGCAAGGCATTGATAACCATATTGATTTGAAAGTTTGGGCCATAATATGTGGTCACATTTTTCATGAGAATATAAAGGGGTGAAAATTTAGAAAACAACAACACGACTTCAGTTACTCGAGGAGCGTTGTGGCCCATGGGCCTTCCATTATCCATGTTTGCTGTTGTAACGCTTTGAAAAACAACAACAGTTGATTTGTATCTAAAATCATGATAATATTCAGTCATTTATCCCCCTACCCTTCCAGTACTATCTTTTCTAACTGAATTTCCACAATGTTCAACTCCCACGAGTACTTTAAGTACTTTGATTATGAATTGGACTACAGAATTTTAAAATGAAAAATGGGTCTGTTGGTCAAAAGGAAAAAAGTAAAGATTTCAAGTCAGAGATATGTGAAAGTATGCCATTATTTAAGGCCTGGCTGTTTACCATGTGTTTACATCCAGATAAAAATAGCACATTTAAAAAAAATTGTATTCTGAACTTGATGTAAATTAAAAGAGAAATTTATTGATGGGTTTGATAATAAGTGTCAGAATACAATAAATTTTGTTGAAATATTTTTCATAGGGTTGATTGTGGTCGTTCATTTCAATTACTCTAATGCTAAGAGGAGATATTAAAAAGTAGTGAAGATAAGACAAAAATTCTTAATATAGATTCTGCTAATGAACCATCTTGTCAGAATTGAGAAAACTTTGTGTAGAATCTTTTTTACACAAATTACAACCCAGCCATCCCTCCACTACATAAACAATAATGAGTCCAAATAGGGATGCTCTGTCTTACATGTTGAGGAATCCATGGGAAAACACTTAAAATAGATGATGAAGGTGACGTCCACTAAGGTGAACAGAAATATACTCATACATGTTATATCCCAGAAGACAATCTAATTGGATTGGACAGCGGGCAGTGCCGATATAAACCCTCTCCATACAAAGTACATGGTCAAAGTCATACAGATAGAGATGTTTGTCAAGGTCATACAGATGGAGATGTTTGTCAAGGTCATACAGATAGAGATGTTTGTATAATTAGACAAATACTAACAATGAAACAATAATATTGGATACAATATGTTTAAACTGTTAGTTACTAACTAAGTAATACAATAGAATAATTACAATCAACCTACAGTACACATTAATTAGTTTATTGACACTTCTGATCAAATCATGCATTGCAGCTCATAAAATATCTTGTAAATATGATTTCGACAATTCAATATAATGGTAGCATTTCCTTGAGACATATAGAATACAATTGTGATATAGGACCTGGTATCTGTAAGAGCAATGTGATTTAGATAAGTTTGTAGCCCATATGCCTTTTAATTTTCTGCATCCTGAAAATCCCAGAAGCCTGAATTCTCATTGTAAATGAAACTTAAGTGCACAATTCGAGATATGTTTGGAATTAATGAATAATTTAATTCAAATCTGGGATGTTATTGATGCTAGAATACTCAAGGGTTGCAATGTTTTGATTAAATGTTGACTAAGCAGTCTTGGAAACAAACACACAGAGTTTATTTTGGACATATATTATAAAGAACCTGCAAATAAAATGTGAAATTAAATGTTCAGCATCCAGGTGGTAGATTAAAGTTTGAGAGCGCCAAGCTTAGCTTTAAGCTATAGAAGGTACAGTTATGATTGGATATGGTTCTGAAAATGGTCAGGGAAATCTTATCACCAAAATCTTCTAAACAGAGCAATGAAGGTATTCTGCACTGCCCCCCCCCCCCCCCAACCCTTTGTAAAATATGCATGTAGGGCCAGATAATTAAATCAATGCTTTTTAATTTATCTGAATTAATTATCTTTATATTTTGTTATAGCCGTTGTGGCAATATGTCTTATCTTATTTTTTTTTTTTTTTTATTTCAACAGAAAGATTATCATGATTTTATGTTTGTAAGTGTTACTATGGTTACAAGGTTAAAGTTCAATTTTAATTTCTTTAATCCTTTTTTACTAATCAGTATATTTTTTATACCTGTTTCGGGAAAAAGTAATGAGATAAGTATAGGATACAAAAAACATTGTATGACACTCAAAGCAAATTTAAGTAAAGTTATTGTGTTAGGTGTGAATTGTGACAAAGATGAACATGGAAGGTGGTATTTAAGGAGGGGGTGGGTGGGTTAATTACAAACATGTTTTGTTTTTGGGTATTGATGAAAGTTTAGCAACAGGAATATACATTTATATGTTTGACAGTTTGCAGAAATTGCATTCTGTGAAAATGAGTTTTCTGAAGTAATTTAAGATTTAAAAAAAAAAGATTTTAAAGGTCAGAACATGGATTGGGATGGATATATTATAGTGTTTTAAGTGATAAGACATCAGCTATGATTTTGAAATATCCAAAATATGAAAATTCCTTCGGGATAATTAGTGTTTAATTCCCAATATCAATTTACTGGGATTTCAGGGCTATTACAACCGTACTAATTGTGAAGCAAACACAAAATCAATCCAGTGCAGATTGCATATATATATATGGACTTTGATACATTCTGAAAATATTCCAAATACTCCAAATCTTGCACTAATCAATATACAAATTTTCATATCCAAACCAGTAATCTTTTCATTAAGTGAGGAAGGAGGAAGTTTGCATTAAATGGAGATTCAAGATTGCATGTCAATACTAGTAATTGGTTATAGGAGATGATAAGTTTTCTTTGATACGGTGTATCAGGCTGGTATTAATGTTACTATATATGAAACAGATCATTCCTGTAAGTTTCTAGACAGGTAAATATCACTGCATGTTCACTTCATCATGAAATGGGAGCCTTTTCCTTACTAACACTACATAATTATGATGCTGTTTACAGGGGAGGTAACTGAGTGTGCAAGATAAACAGGATGCTCCTGGATTTGCTTAGAAAACTATTGTTAACATATTTATGGATCAGCAGGCATAATAATGTCTTAAATAGTGATACACATTGCTGCATGACTTGAAAATTTCAGTACACTCTATGATATGGAAAATATTGTACCCAGAAATTAATTATAGCGCTCAATGTGTCATGTTTCAATAATAATTAAATGCTCTGTGTCAAAATATATGTAGTATTAACAAATTTGAGTTGTTGAAAGAATTAATATTTACAGCTCAATGGTTACCCATTTAACATTAAGATACACAAGGTTGGAATTGATTCATTGCTGAGTTCATGCCTTCACCAAAAGATTTCATCAGGGCATCATTTTTTAACTGTCTCATTTGCAGAATTATTATAGGATTAAACGTTCTTTTTGAAGAATTTATCGATGTGTAAACTCCGGACATTTTGCTCACAAACTGAATAAAAGTGCGAAGCACTTTTATGTTAAGTTTGTGAGTAAAATGTCCGGAGTTTATACATAGATAAATTCTTCAAAAAGAACGTTTGATTCTTATAATTCCAATTCATTCACTTTACTAACAATTCCAAAAATTTTAATAGTTTCCCCGCACTATGTTATTTGTTTTCAGGTGTGTATGAATACATCGCGTTTTCGGATTTATTGATGTGTAAACTTTTGTTCAGCTTTATTTTCGTCCAATCAAAACAATTGTAATAAATAACATTGGAATTATTCAGATTTTAACCTTCAGTGTTGTGCATTATACAGTATGTGCAATTTTTGTCAACAGGATTAAAAATGTTCTCACCTTTTATCACCCTCATTTCTCAAGTTGTGAAAACAAATTGGCAATATTGATTGCTATGATTAAATATGTATATTTGTAAACTATCAGTCCCTGTTAGAAAGTATGTAAGTAGTCATATTCCTCAGATGAAATGAAATTCTCATTCGTGGAGTTTCATCACTTTTATCTAAAACTAACATTTGTTTTTTAGAGCTTGGCATTTCTTGACTCTAATCTAGTCTTGAACAGTATTGAGAATGACCATGGGTAAGTTACTGATGTAGATCATTATCTTGTCAATTTCGTTGGACTTCATTTTTTCAATATTTTGAAGATCATACGTATACATGTATATATCTACTGTTTGCAATGAATAAACTACCTGAAAACTAAGTCAAATAAGGCAGCACTGTGTCAAACTGTAAAGTTGTATAATTCTCAAAATTGCAAACACATAAAAATTGTTTTTTAAAAGTCTTTAGTATTTGTTTATATGTTTGTTCTGTAATTTACTGGCAGCAGTGGTGTTCAATACGGTGTACAATATAACAGATGAAATTTCAAAATGCATATATTTCTCACTTTTTTAGAGTAATTGGTCCCAGCCAACAGTTAAATATAGAGGTCAATGCTGAATTGGCCAAAAAATCCAAAGATCTGGTTAAAAAGTAGTAAGTATAAACAAACTTGAACAGTATAACAAATCAATTTGCATTATGTTTCAATCAGTATTAATATTTAAAACACATGTTTAGTGTTCAAAAAGTATATGCTGCAAAAATGTAGGTAAAGAACTGTTATACCTGACATCAGTTAGACAAGTTCACTTTTATAACCCTACTTTATATTTTTGAAAGTTACATTTTGGGAATACATAGAATTAAAGTTACACTTTATGAATAGTAAAATACAGTAAAATATCTGTATCTCCAATATGGTTTATCTCGAATACCCCGCTTGAGTTGAAGTCGACCGCCGGTCCCGGCCATTTTCCCTATATGAATGATTTAAAAAACTTCTGATATTTCGAACACGGTAATCTCGAATACCCTCGAAGTATTTTCAAGGTCCCATGCCCTAAATTCACCTGATTTATCTCGAATTGCAGTCAATTTTCCGCTCTGCTTACCATACCTGGCATTGTAAGTAAAAAATTCACACCCACAGCTACACCAATTATAATTAATGACCACTAATCCACGGATTAAGTCCACCACCAATTATGAACTAACACGCCCGATTCCAGGGATGGTGTTTTGAATGACACACGCTATGGGTTAGATAAACGCACAAAATTGTCGAAGTGCGCTTGAAGGTAATGCTCATAATAACAATAATGCATATAATAATACACGCTTCATCATTAAAACTAGGACAGAGAAAACACGAAAATTTATTTAATTAACATTTAAAAGTTTTTGGTTTTTTTAAAATCCGTCTTTTTTGTTTCTTACGTGATGGGTTCTTTCACTACAACACAATAGCTACATCCCAGTCAAGCCTAGACATTAGTAAACTTAAAGTAAGCATACAAGCACGATCATCTTAATTTTGAAACACATTGTGAATTCAACGGGATGTTTATATATATTAAAAAAACCCGAAATATTTGTCGTTGAAATTCTGCCATATCAATTTATCAACTTGCATTAAACTATAAGAAACAGCAACGGGGTTGTTGTTTATAATGCAAATCTCATACTATGCATCAAATATCAAATATCCTCCTTCAAAAAAAAAATATTCAAGAATGATTTTGGATATCTCGACCCCACGGATATCTCGGAAGTTTTTTTTAGGTCCCTCGGACTTCGAGGTAGAGATATTTTACTGTACACTGAAAGTTTTTATATCAATGTTTGCAGTGGTTTGCAGTGGTGGATACAGTGCCAGGTGGATACAGTGCCAGGCACACACCCCTCCCCTTCCCCTCAGAAATGCAGAAATATTTTGTTTATGATTCCATGTTTTTGTTTTATACACTGTTTTATACATTCTGCAAAAGACACACAAAATATCTTAAATAAACTACAGAAAACATATTTTGTTTTGGAGAGAGGGAGAGAGAGAAAGATGGAGAGAGAGAGAAAAAGAAAGAGAGAGAGAAGAGTTGCACATAGTCATTATCTAAATTAAAAAAACCAACAACTCATTTAAAGATTCCAGCAGGTGTGAAACATATCTGTTTCACCATTTTTTTTACGCAGTATTTTTTTTTTTACCTTTAATAAAATGTATTCATACGCAGTTTCACAATATCTGTCATATTCAATGTCAATCTAATTAAAATTAGATGTTAGATCCACTCACATACTCGCTACACAAACATCTAACAACATCCCACAGAGGGTCACGTCAGAGGTCAAATTTGCATGAAAAGTAACCAATCGCTACAAAGGCGAAAGTGATATCGGCATCCAATGAGAATCATTGTATACTGTATTTGGCGACTGAAGAAGAAATGGAAGCGATTGAAACCGCTTTGAAGATATTTGATCTCGAGGCTTTGAAAAATGAACAAGAACAGATACTTAAATGTCTTTTTTGTTGAAGTATACATGAAAAGATCCCCCGATGTCGCCATAGTTTAAAATCCAAATAAAAACACGCGATAAACAAGTCACGATCGTGGGTGCTGCCATTTTTTCACTTCCTTGCATAAACAATACATGGAATTGTGGGATAATACCCTATCGATATGAAGCGAGAAATTTGATTGGCTGTTGCACATTTGACCTCTGACATGACCCTCTACGGGATGTTGTTAAATGTTTGTGTAGCGAGTATGTGAGCGGATCTAACATCTAATTTTAATTAGATTGATGCAATGTCTTCCCTACACATCTCATAGTGGGGATATAATATTTCAGCCACAGAACTATTTAGTATAATTTTTTTTCATCCAAAACCCCCAAATGTAATACATGTGGTAAAACACTTATATAGAACACGCTTATAATGAAGTCATGCTCATTGCGAAGATATAGTTATTCTCCTATGAGAAGAAAGTAACATTGTATTGGATATAACGAAGTTTGATTATAATTGTACCCCACACAACAAAGTTGGGGAGGATATAATGTATTTGACTTATCAGTCTGTCAGTCCTTTTCTTGTCAGTCCTCTGAGACTGCTGAACAGAATTTTCTTGTCAGTCCTCTGAGACTGCTGAACAGAAGTTTCTTGTCAGTCCTCTGAGACTGCTGAACAGAATTTTCTTGTCTGTCCTCTGAGACTGCTGAACAGAATTTTCTTGTCAGTCCTCTGAGACTGCTGAACAGGACTTTCTTGTCAGTCCTCTGAGACTGCTGAACAGAAGTTTCTTGTCAGTCCTCTGAGACTGCTGAACAGAATTTTCTTGTCAGTCCTCTGAGACTGCTGAACAGGACTTTCTTGTTAGTCCTCTGAGACTGCTGAACAGAATTTTCTTGTCAGTCCTCTGAGACTGCTGAACAGAAGTTTCTTGTCAGTCCTCTGAGACTGCTGAACAGAATTTTCTTGTCAGTCCTCTGAGACTGCTGAACAGAAGTTTCTTGTCAGTCCTCTGAGACTGCTGAACAGAAGTTTCTTGTCAGTCCTCTGAGACTGCTGAACAGGACTTTCTTGTCAGTCCTCTGAGACTGCTGAACAGAATTTTCTTGTCAGTCCTCTGAGACTGCTGAACAGAAGTTTCTTGTCAGTCCTCTGAGACTGCTGAACAGGACTTTCTTGTCAGTCCTCTGAGACTGCTGAACAGAAGTTTCTTGTCAGTCCTCTGAGACTGCTGAACAGAATTTTCTGAAATTTTGTAGTTTACATAAGGACACACTGTGTCCAGGAAATTCTGATTTTATAATTTTTCTGGGAGTTCTGCCCCTTTTGAACTTTGAGGCCCATCTGTCCTGTTTTTGTCAGCGCAACTCCTCTGAGACTGCTAAACAGAATTTCGTGAATCTTTGTATTGAATAAGGACACACTGTGTAGATGTGCATATTCTCAGAAAATTTTGATTCATTAATTTTCTGGGAGTTTTGCCCCTTTTGAACTTAGAATTTTGAGCCCATCTGTCCTGTTCTTGTCAGCGCAACTCCTCTGAGACTGCTGAACAGAATTTCGGGAAACTTTTTATTTAATAAGGACATACTGTGTATATTTCCAGGAAATTCTGATATAATAATTTTTCTTGGAGTTATGCCCCTTTTTGAACTTACAATTTTGAGTCCATCTGTCCTGTTCTTGTAGTAATGCATAGCATTACCATTGATTATGTGAGGCATTGTCAAGCAATGTTGAGGTGTGGAGTATGTGAGCTTGCTTTCTTTCATTAACGAACCATTTTTCGCTGACACTGGAGGTTCACTTTAACCATGTTTTACTGTAGATATTTGAAAATTAGTTTTATGTTCAAAATAATCTTCAAATTGTTGAAACATTGAACACTCCCAAAGCAAACCAGGTGCACTCTCCCCTCCCCTCCCTTCAGAAATATTTCTAAAAACACTAAAATATGTAGGTTTTATTTTGTCAGAACTCAGTAGTTTCAGGGGGCTTTGCCTCTTGGGCCTTCACCAGGGCTTCACCCTGGACCC
Organism: Ostrea edulis; assembly: GCF_947568905.1. Taxonomy (NCBI): domain Eukaryota; kingdom Metazoa; phylum Mollusca; class Bivalvia; order Ostreida; family Ostreidae; genus Ostrea; species Ostrea edulis. The sequence goes on from NC_079164.1 coordinate 62,633,993, forward strand.
ACTGGGGCTTCAAGTCAAGAGTCAGCCCCCATACCCCAGCCCCTCCAGCCTTTTACTGTGTCCGTGTTCAGAAATCTGCCACTGGTGTATGTATTTTAGGGTATTTGAATTTTATTAGTGGAGCAGTAATTGATACACTGTTTGGTGCATATGATGAAAAAGAAATAGAGAATTGAATATTTTATCGAAAGCCAGAAATATAATTTCTAAACCAAAGGTGCTGACCTGTAAATCCATCCAATATAAGTGTATATACAATATGTGTATTTACCACACATTTAACAGTATGAATTGACCATATATCTTTTTATAAATGTAGTTCCTTTAGATCCATGAAGAAGCATGAGGAGGATTTTAACCCCCTTCTGATGAGTTTTAGTAAACAGCAGGAGAGAGAGTACCAGCAGAGACCCGACACCTCCTTCAAACTCGGACTTCTGTGTGCCCTCTTCATGTTCATAGGAGTCATCATTGTGCAAGCCGTCATGTCAAACAGGTGAGATAGTCGTCATGTCAGACAGGTGAGATAGTCGTCATGTCAGACAGGTGAGATAGTCATCATGTCAGACAGTTGAGACAAGGTGTTATATTTTCATTTCCAATAGTTTTGCCTTTGATAATCTTTACAAATTGTAATGATAACCATTTTCTCATGAATGTGTTGCTGTTATGAACAGTGTACGAATGAATCTTGATGAATATAGTACATCTATTCTAATGACTGGAGAATTCTGACAGAAATAAAAGTAGAATGTGAATATTACAAATAAACATTCTTTTAAAAAATAGATTAGGCTATAAACTGTGTTATTATATACTTTCAATTTCATCTCTTCTGTTTTCTTTAAAAAGTTTGTGGGCATATATCACATGATATATGCCCGGAAACATTCCAACCCGCAAACAATATGTCACAATCAATACCAAGCAAATTACTACGTCTTTAATTTTCAATTTTTTCGTGTTTTTCATCTTTTACTCAGTTAAACCAATAAAGAAATTGTTAAAAATAAATCATTGTTAGTTTCTAAATGAAATTGAAAGTATATAATAAAAAGGTTATAGACTTTGTATGGGAAAATATGACAACCTCGTTTTTTGTCGCGAACGGACCTCACAAGCTCGGTCCGTGTACGCGCCAAAAAACTCGGTCGTCATATTTTCCCATACAAAGTCTATAACCTATAAATACTTCACACCAGCATGCTTTTCATGAAGTGGTGCGCTAATATGTGCTTTATGAAGTATGCGGAGTATCACATCACAATTCATATCCGCATGTATTTTCAAAAATGACATTTTATTTCTTAAATATAAAATGGGTGAGAAAAATGTCTTAGTCAGACACATGAGACAAGCTGTTATATAAACCTGTCATGTCTGAGACCTGAGAGACAAGCTGTTATATAAACCTGTCATGTCTGAAACCTGAGAGACAAGCTGTCATATCAGATAGGCAAAGCAAGTTGTTAGTTGGACAATATGGAAGAAGTTTGATGCTCTATAGGCTGTAATTCAGGTATTTTTTTGTTAACTAGTTGAGAAAAATTTAGGGGATTGTAGTGTGACATTTTTTGTTGTAAATGATAAGCGGATCATGAATTTTGTATTAATTAAAGATACAAAATAACATGCAGAAAATGAATCCCTTCTCTCCCCCCAAAGTGAAGGAAAGTGAAGCTCCTGGACTTAACATGGCCCCTCAGTATTGTATTAAGTTGCCACAAATATTACAGGATATTGCTATATGTTTGGGAAATCAGTACAAAAACAACTGCTGGGACTCGGATATTTGCAACATTTCTCAGTTTTAATCTTTGTCTTTCCAGGGATGCCGTATTCTTTATCAGTATTGTTTTTGGTTGTCTTTCCAGGGATGCCGTATTCTTTATCAGTATTGTTTTTGGTTGTGCTGTGTTTGCAGTAGTAATCAGCTTTAGTTTCATCGCAGAATGTTTAGTAAGTATTTTGTCAATTTCCATCTAAGTCCTTATAGATTTTGCTTTCAGGTTATTCCAATCTCTGATAATTGTATTTCATCTATGACTAGTAGTTAATCTTCTTTTATCTCATTGATTTCTACTCCTTTGAAGTTTTAAGCCTCAGCAAACAAATCAAAAGTATTCGCAGATTGATTTCAATCACCAATAGAATTTCTGTTTCCACAAATATTTTGAAACTTATTCTCTTGATCTTATTTTGAATTCACAGACACCAATTAAGGGTAGCCCATTGGCCAATCGTGTTCTTGTATTAGCCTGTCATGTGACCAACAGCTTGGCTGCCAGGATGTTTATTGTCACTCTCTGTGTATTTTGTGTGTACATTACCTCCATTGTGCCTGTGGTAAGTCATCATTTCAACCCACGCAGTCTACTTCCTCCTACCCATGGGTGTGTCTTGTAAATTCATCAATAATCATTAAATCATGACCTCACTTTTCAGTCCTTGAAGTGGGTTGTTTATAATTTGAGTTCTTTAGGAATTATAAATATCAATTCTTTAGGAATTATAAACATCAGCCTTTCATGGGGTTACTGGTATCATAGGTGAAGTTGTTAATGGGGTATTTAACTTATTTTAAAAAAAAACATTTTCGTAAGTATAGATGGAGAAAATAACACTGGATGATATCACAGTAAAAGCATCATCCATAGAGGTTTTTTTCGGTTATATATTGATTGATACTAATAACACAAATACCCCTAGTAAGTATAGCTCCAGCAAGGGACAGACATTTTAAGCTTGTCTACAAAATTCTTTTGGGTATTTTATGGGTTTTACATTTGATACATATTCCAAAAATTTGTTTTGTTATCATTGTTTAAACATTTTAGCAGCAGAATTGGCCATATATATGTATAAATGAAGTTTTGTTAAAAAATCAACTGTGGTTACATACACGTATCATATTTTAAATTAGTATGCTGTATGAATTCTATTTACACATTGTTTGTAATATAATGTTAACTTTTGGGCTACAAGTACACACAACATGTATCCTTTTCTCATTTTCATGGGGGTACCTTATATACTCTATTCCCTATACAGCCACATCAAACCACACAAGCTATTGTTTTTAGCTCACCTGAGCCGAAGGCTCAAGTGAGCTTTTCTCTATCACATTTTGTCCGTTGTCCGTCTGTCTGTCCGTCTGTAAACTTTTTATATTTTCGATTTCTTCTCAAGAACCACTGGGCCAATTTCAACCAAACTTGCCACAATTAAAGCATCCTTGGGTGAAGGGCTTTCAAGTTTGTTCAAATGAAGGGCCATGCCCCTTTCAAAGGGGAGATAATCACAAAAATGCAAAAATAGGGTGGGGTCATATAAAAATCTTTGTCTCCAGAACCACTGAGCCAGAAAAACTGATATTTACATGAAAGCTTCCTGACATAATGCAGATTTAAGTTTGTAAAAATCATGGCTCCCCGGGGATAGGATGGGGCCACAAGGGGGGATCAAAGTTTTGCATACAAATATATAGGGAATTTTTTTTAAAAAGTCTTCTAAAAAACTACTGGGTCAGGAAAGTGAAAATTTACATGAAAGCTTCCTGACATAGTGCATATTCAAGTTTGTAAAAATCATGGCCCCCGGGGGTAAGATGAGGCGACAAAAGGGGATCAATTTTTACATACAAATATATAGAGAAAAATCATTAAAAATCTTCTGAAAAATCACTGGGCTAGAAAAGTTTACATTCACATGAAAGCTTCCTGACCTAGTCCAGATTCAATTTTGAAAAAATCATGGCCCCCGGGAGTAGGTTGGGGTCACAATAGGGATCAAAGTTTTACATGTGAATATATAGGAAAAGTCTTTAAATATGAGCCAAGGTGACTCAGGTGAGCGATGTGGCCCATGGGCCTCTTGTTCCACATACAGCCACATCAAACCACACAAGCTATTGTTTTTCCATATACAGCCACATCAAACCACACAAGCTATTGTTTTTCCACATACAGCCACATCAAACCACACAAGCTATTGTTTTTCCACATACAGCCACATCAAACCACACTAGCTATTGTTTTTCCACATACAGCCACATTAAACCACACAAACTATTGTTTTTTCAGGTACAGCCACATCAAACACACAAGCTATTGTTTTTCCATATACAGCCACATCAAACCACACAAGCTATTGTTTTTCCACATACAGCCACATTAAACCACACAAACTTGTTTTTCCACATACAACCACATCAAACCACACAAGATATTGTTTTTCCACATACTGCCACATCAAACCACACAAGATATTGTTGTTTTTCCATATACAGCCACATCAAACCATACAAGATATTGTTGTTTTTATACACCCGTCTTAAGACGGGATGTATTATGGTATGGCGTTCATATCCGTCCGTCTGTCCGTCCGTCTGTTAGCTTTTTCGTGTCCGACCCGTAACTTAAATACTACAAGGCCTAGAATCATCAAACTTTGTCTGTAGATACATCTTGGGTAGAAGGTGTGTCGCACATTAAAACTAGGTCACTGTGACTTTTCATTAAGAAGATATCCGTCTGTCCGTCCGTCTGTTAGCTTTTTCGTGTCCGACCCGTAACTTAAATACTACAAGGCCTAGAATCATCAAACTTTGTCTGTAGATACATCTTGGGTAGAAGGTGTGTCGCTCATTTAAAAAAGGTCACTGTGACTTTTCATTAAGAAGATATGGCCATATATGGCAAAAACTTGTCCGGCTCATAACTTGAAAACTATTAGACCTAGAATCACCAAAATTGGTCAACTAATGCATCTTAGGTAGAAAGTGTGTAGCATCCTACTTTAAGGTCACTGTGACATTTAATTAAGGTGATATAAAATATAAATGTTTTAATGTGTACAATCTATACTGTTAACAATATGTGACGGGCGTATCATGTGCCGTGGCGGTGCACTTTATTCCATATACAGCCACATCAAACCACATAAGCTATTGTTTTTCCACATACAGCCACATCAAACCACATAAGCTATTGTTTTTCCACATACAGCCACATCAAACCACATAAGCTATTGTTTTCCCACATACAGCCACATCAAACCATACAAGCTATTGTTTTTTCCATATACAGCCACATCAAACCATACAAGCTATTGTTTTTCCACATACAGCCACACCAAACCATACAAGCTATTGTTTTTCCACATACAGCCACATCAAACCACATAAGCTATTGCTTTCTCTAGTGATAGTAATTAAAGAAAATCCATATTTTGGTGTTTACTATATGTTATGTGACAAACAGATGTACATAAGTTTTCCATTACATTTTGCTGTAAAATTTACTCTCGCTGGGAATTGTACTCTTTGAAACCAATCCTGAAAGATGGCTACCAATAGTTTAATATTAGATGCTCACACCACATGCCAGAAGAAAATTTAAAACATTGAACCATATCTTCCTAACAGTAGACTGATCCCCTTAAAAATGGCCTTGAGATATTCTTTTGGTGGATATTTTAGTAATATTAAGTGCCAGCTGTGTGCATGTAATTAGATAACCTTTTCCTTAATGTACATGTATAGGTTAAAATGGTAACATTATGAGGTATTAATCCACCACAATGCCCCTGGGGACATAGGGTAAAATGAGTTTCTGAGGCTATTAAAGAACTACAGAATTATGCCATTTTTCAAATGACATAGTACAAGTTTCTGTAGATTAAGTCATTAAACATTAACAATGGTAGTTCTCTCTCAGTGTGAATATCCATTGTACATATTTCTGTAGATTAAGTCATTAAACATTAACAATGGTAGTTCTCTCTCAGTGTGAATATCCATTGTACATATTTCTGTAGATTAAGTCATTAAACATTAACAATGGTAGTTCTCTCTCAGTGTGAATATCCATTGTACATATTTCTGTAGATTAAGTCATTAAACATTAACAATGGTAGTTCTCTCTCAGTGTGAATATCCATTGTACAAGTTTCTGTAGATTAAGTCATTAAACATTAACAATGGTAGTTCTCTCTCAGTGTGAATATCCATTGTACATATTTCTGTAGATTAAGTCATTAAACATTAACAATGGTAGTTCTCTCTCAGTGTGAATATCCATTGTACATGTTTCTGTAGATTAAGTCATTAAACATTAACAATGGTAGTTCTCTCTCAGTGTGAATATCCATTGTACATGGAAATGTTGTTCCCTGGTGTGTAGGAGGTTGGATTCATTTGTAATCAACTAAGATTAGATATGAAAACTGCTCTATGCAGGTGAATAATTCTAAAGTCTCTTTTGTGATGTTTAATATGAGATGGGAAACCCTTGAGGTCAATGTCAGTTATTATGTTAGATGTGTCATCGGTAAATTGCAAAGGATTTTCATCAAATTTTGTTTGATTTAGATGCCAATTTTAGGATAATTCTGATTTAAGCACAATGATTCATGATTGTCATTTATTATTTCCTAGAGACCTATTGATATTTTTATACAGATAAGTAACCAGTCCCTGCCAGAAGACAAAGGCGCTGTCAACAATACAAAACCTTTGGTAAGAATAGAATATGTAGTTCTTCTTGATCTACATTTGATCTTCAGAATTGTTAGCTCCTCAGCTTTTGAGCACAACCGTGCAGGATGTTGTAACTGTATGTACGGGTTCAATACTTACCGGATATTCCATGTGTGCAATCATGCTTGTAATGATACATCTATTACTTAAACTGATCCAATTAAAGTTTTTCATGTAGATTTTTGATTTTGAAAGGGTTCAGAAATGACTACATTTTGTGGCGAGAGAATTGTGTAATAAAAAAGCTCTAAATCTCCATGATTTTGCCATTTCTGTTTTACCCATTGTAGATCATCAATATCTATACACCTACATGTGTACAACAATTTTGTAATTTATGATACAAGTAGCAGTGACTTAGAGTAATTGAAATTCTGTAAATTCATTACTTTAATTGACAATTTTTCTGAAATTTTGTATGAAAATTTGATATTTTTGTCAAGAATTCAAAACTTCGCTATGCGAATATTTAATCAAATAAATTGTATGTAAATTTTAAGTGCAAAAAGGTCAAGCTTAACACACTGTGGCTCAGCAACAGGCACTATGACCCCGGGTTTTCTTTTTTAATTTTATTCTTCTTCTTCAATGTAGAAATTCTAAATACAGATACCAAAAAAAAAAAAGAAAAAGAAAAGACAATACAACAAAATGCAGGCGTGAACCTCTTTAACTTCATGTTTATAGATATATGAAATAGATATCCAGAGAAAAAAATAAAGAACTTGGGCTCATGTCTTTACCATTTCAGTTGTATATTTCTTTAACAAGTGTTATTTTAAAGGTTGCTTAACATTTACTGATACCTGGCAAATGGCTGGTGATACTTCTTTTGTTAGAATGCACGTCAAATGGTGAATTTGGTAAATAATCATTGTTTAGTTTGCTGGTAACATTGCCAGTGACAGCACCGACAAGACTAATGTCTAGATACAGGGAACCCACATACAGTACAATCTACAGTATATCAAAGGTGAATATCTCTTCTGTTTCAGTACTGGGTGCACAGCAGTCTGTTTGGAATGGTGACAACAAGCCTCTTTCTGCAAATTAGTCTGACTTTTAAGGTCATTCTGACCATCATTGTTGTCATTAGTTACAACCTTACCTACCATTTCAGTGGAATGTTCCAAGCAGACATGTTCATCAGGTAGGCACCATAAAAAAAATTGGAAAAAGCAAATTTTATTTTTCACTGATTTAATTATGTTATGTCACAGAATCCGATACTGTTCTCTGATTTATGTTACTCGGATCACAGAATCCGATACTGTTCTCTGATTTATGTTACTCGGATCACAGAATCCGATACTGTTCTCTGATTTATGTTACTCGGATCACAGAATCTGATACTGTTCTCTGATTTATGTTACTCGGATCACAGAATCTGATACTGTTCTCTGATTTATGTTACTCGGATCACAGAATCCGATACTGTTCTCTGATTTGTTACTCGGATCACAGAATCTGATACTGTTCTCTGATTTATGTTACTTAGATCACAGAATCCAATACTGTTCTCTGATTTATGTTACTCGGATCACAAAATCCAATACTGTTCTCTGATTTATGTTACTCGGATCACAGAATCTGATACTGCTTAACATAAATACTAATAGAGCTCTAGCAATGAAACCATATTTGTGTCCAGGGGTCCGTGTTTGCCCAACTATCTAGTTTGTATTGCTTGTAGGAGTTATGAGATTGATCACTGTTCGTTATCTTCACCTTTCATATGACAAAAGGATGCCCTATTAATTTTTTAGGTCAAAGGTTAAGGACATCAGGTAACATACCAACCCTAAGAATTGGTTTCTAGATGTCATTTCAAATACAATTTTAGGTTTTGTAATAAAACTCTACAGGATTACTGTAATTATGCCTAATGATTGTTAGATTCATATGTCAAAGTTGTCAAGGTCATATATTGCAAGAAATAGTTTCTGGAAAAGTTCTGTTTCGTATGATGAGTCTCTATGACTTATGGATTACATGTAACTCCAATTGTTTTAGGCCATAAGATCAAAGTACTACAGGAATACCAACTTTAAGTTAGTAAATGATTTCTGGTGAACTGATAATGATTTTAAGGAAAGTTTTCTTAATGTATTTTCACTTTTGAAAATACAGATCGAATATTTATATCATATCTTTAAGGAGAGAACACAAATTCAGAGGAATTTGCTCATTACTCCGAACTTGCAGATATGTTAATGAAATGAATGTTGCACAAATTAATGTATTTACATGTATTTGAATATTATGAAAGCAATATGAGCCATAGGCCTCTTGTCCAATCTTTGGCATTCCCCCAAACACCACATACATTAATCTAATATTATCAATATGCTAAGTTGTTGATTGACTTTTTTTTTTACAACAGGAGCAGTATTGAACCACTAGACATTGCCACGGGAATGTCTATATATTTGGCTGTGTTCCTGTTTACCTTGATATTTCACGACAGACAGGTATGGCTGCTATAGTTACAGTGATCAGGCTCATTATTACAAACATTGACTTGTGGATAAATAAAATGATATATGAAATATAACTACACTCCATTAGGTGACCAAATCTAAGATAAAAATTCCAAATTGGTCTTACATTGAGCTTTACAAACTCTCATTTCATATTTTCATGGGAGTTCCATGAAAAAAGTCAAAGTTTGTGTGCAATGGGTATTCCATCTGTGATGTCCCATACTCAAGTAAAAATTCAGTGATATGATTTTTCAGTGCACAGACTTAAATGTTGATTATGTAAAATGTCATTGTCTCAAGGCACGGTCAGGCCTGAAGGTTATAACACTTTTACTGTAATCATACTCAAACTTAGCCATGTTTATTATGAGTACAACTCTTAGCAAGTTCCCATCATACTCAAAAGATCTTTTATAACCTTCACTTTTGAGTATAAGTACAATTTAGAGCACATAATTCGAGTTTCAGTTTGAAATGTGCTCAAAAAAGTTTTATAACCCCCAGGCCTGAAGTAGTGACGGAGTCTGCATAGCACTCTGGAGAGGATGGTACATATTGGCCATGGTTTGCGATGATGGTGAAATGTTTAAATATATATTCAACAGGTTGAATATGCAAATAGACTGGATTTCCTTTGGAGGAGAGAATTTCAGTCCGAGACAGAGAAGGTTAGAAACACTGCAGAGCAAAACAAGAAGCTGCTGGAAAACATATTACCCACTCACGTGGCCGAGTATTTCCTGCGAGGAAGCCGAAGCAAAAACGTAGGTGTGATTCTAAAGAGCAAAACTGCAGGTTTGACAAGAAAAAGAATTCATTTTCTAAAAAAATATTTATGGTATTAAAAGTGTTCTGGTGTGTATGAGTTAAAAAGGTGGGTCTAGTAGATACTTTCTTATGCCTCCAGTTTTTGACCAGAGGGTCCCTATTTAATTTTTGACCAGAGTCCTTATTTTGATTTTGACTAGAGGCTCCCAATTTTTGACCAGAGGCTCCTATGGTATCAATTGACCAGGGTTTCTGTTTCTCAAATTTAAGTGTTTATAATTATCTTGGTATAGCTTCAGCATTTATGGAAGATAAAAAACTTCCAAACCTATTCATAGAATTTTTATTGTCCCAGAAAACATTCATTTGAGACTATGTTAAAAAAGGGTTGTTTTTGTAAAGTTTTAGATGATTACATACCTGAATTCTTTGAAATGAGCTGGTTCCTAGAAATAAATCTCTTGAGAATACATATACAATAACATTTAGTATATTATTATTGTAAAATAGCAAGTATCTTTATCCACATAATGTTATCTGACGATCACATTCGGCCATTTTTTTTCCAGGAGTTATACAGTGAGTCTTATGACAATGTCTCTGTTATGTTTGCATCCATTCCAAACTTCAAAGAGTTCTACCATCAGAATGCATCCAACAAGAATGGAATTGAATGTATTAGAGTTCTGAATGAAATCATTGTGGATTTTGATCAGGTAAGCCTTCAGAATATTGAAGTCAGTTAAGTATGGCTCCTTTGTATACACAGAAAGTTGTTATATCCACCTCCTACATTGTCACAGAAACTTTTAATTGTGGAATATTAACTATTGATTGCATGCTATAATTTATTATTGAGAGCAATAAAGTATGAACAAGTATTTACAAATGCGTGGCAATCAGGGGTGAGTACAAAATTGTTTCCACAGGAAAAGGTTTTATAGCTCACTTGAGCTGAAAATTCAGGTGAGCTAGCTTTTCTGATCACCCTTGTCTGTCTGTAAACTTTGAACATCTTGCCCTTCTTTTCCAGAACCATAGGGCTAATTTATACCAAACTTGCCACAAAGCATGCTTTGGTAAAGAGGATTTAAGTTGGGTTTTTTTCGAATGAAGTGCCACATTTCTGATCAAGAATTAGTGAAAAATTTGTGGCATCTTTTAAACTCTTCTTCTTAATAACCACTAGGCCATTTTAAATCAAACTTGTAACAGTTATCATCCTTGAGAAAAGGAAATTCAATTTTTCTCAGATGATTGGTATGGCTCCCTCCAAAGGGGAGATAATCAAGAAAAGACAAAAATAGGGTTGGGTCATTTGAAAATCATATCCCCAAGAATCACTAAGCCAGAAATGTTTAAATTTATGAGAAAGCACACAAACATAAAGTAGATTCAAATTTACATAAAAACTTCCTGACATACTGCAGATTCAAGTTTGTTAAAATCATGGCCCCCAGAGGTAGGATGGGGTCACAATAGAGAATCAAAGTTTTACATGCAGATATACAATGTATAGGGTAAATCTTTAAAAATTGTCTTTTCAAAAACAACATGGCCATGATTAGTCATATTAATATACAAGCATCCCTAGGTGGTACAGATTTTAGTTTGTTCAAATTGTGGCACTGGGAGTAGGGTGGGACCACAATAGGGGATCAAAATTTAACATTGGAATATATAGGGAAGCATCTTTGAAAATCCTCATTTCAATAACGTCAGGATCATGATCAATCATATTAATATACAAGCATTCCCAGATAGTGCAGATTCAAGTTTATTTAAATCATGACCCCCGGGGTAGGGTGGAACCACAATAGGGGATCAAAGTTATGCATAAGAATTCATAGGGAAGTACATTGTATCTTCGAAAATCTCCATTTCAACAACAGCAGGGCTATGATTAGTCAAATCAATATGTAATCATCAACAGGTTCTTCAAATTCAACAATGGTTCATTGCCCCCTACCTCCACTGAAAGCTGTACCCCCTAGTGGCACACACTAAATTTGAAGTTTTCAGCATTTATTTGATGTGAAATTTCGGAAATCATGGAAGTATCTGCTACAGCGTTATGTGCAGAAACCATGTGTATTAGTTATATTATGTGGAGTGGCAGTATAATTGAAAATTTCGTCAAATATGGATCAAATTTGCATCCTTACGTGTGGTTGCCGAATATTGTTGAAGTGTTCACCTATTTCTAACACGCACTGCGAGGTGGGAAACGAGTAAGAGTAAGCGGGGACATCACTTGTGTTCCGTCGTATGTTAATATAAGACTAGTTTTATCTCTATAGCTGTAACCAAGCTAAATATGTCAACTTGTCTAGTAAAACACCCTTCGAATTCCGTACCCCCTAAGGTCACTATTCCACACCCCCAAATGTGGGGTTGTACACGGTTTATATACTTCCATTGTTTATACAGACAACCTTTACGCATTTGTTCCTTATAAGTGTGTTTTGTTACATATATCAGTTTTTATGTCAGCAGTCAGTGCTTTTATCAAGAAATAAAATATATAAAAATAGTACAAGTTTATCTCTGACAATGTATAAGTAAATATAAAAATAAACAAGTTAAGCCTCACGATATAGATATAAGGATTATACATATGTAGACAATTTTTATTGTTGGGAAATATGAAACATGGGTAATATATGGATAAATTGCCCTATGATACTATTGTTTTTATACTTATGAAATATACTGTATTAGTGTACCAGCATCAGGTGCCAAAAACCATTGCTTTATGATTGAAATTTCTCATGTGTCTATAAATCCTGATTCTAGCTCCTTTCAAGATCAGAGTTTTCAAATATAGAGAAGATTAAGACAATTGGGAGTACGTACATGGCAGCGGCCTGTCTGGAGCCGGGGCGGGAGAATGAAGGACACCAGGGAGAATGTCAGAAAAATGTCATCATGTTGACTGAGTTCGCTCTCAAGATGATGGTCAAATTAGAGGAGATAAATCTCAACTCATTCAATCAGTTTAAACTCAGAGTTGGTGAGTATCGTATCTCTCTCTAGCTGATGAAACGTGTTCAGTAAGGAGGTCCTCACAATGTCTGGAAGAGAATATACACATGTTATTGTAAACCTCACAATGGTCCTCAATGTCTGTGAGAGAATATACACATGTTATTGTAAACCTCACAATGGTCCTCACAATGTCTGGGAGAGAATATATACATGTTATTGTAAAGGCAAACAAATGTACCTCACAATGGTCCTCACAGTGTCTGTGAGAGAATATACACATGTTATTGTAAACCTCACAATGGTCCTCACAATGTCTGGGAGAGAATATACACATGTTATTGTAAAGGCAAACAAATGTACCTCACAATGGTCCTTACAGTGTCTTTGAGAGAATATACACAAGTTATTGTAAACCTCACAATGGTCCTCACAATGTCTGGGAGAGAATATACACGTTATTGTAAAGGCAAACAAATGTACCTCACAATGGTCCTTACAGTGTCTGTGAGAGAATATACACAAGTTATTGTAAAGGCAAACAAATGTTTTTGGTATAGTTGTTGGGATACCTATAAAAGTTAATCCAGCCAGTTAGAGGTACTGCAGTGACTTTTTTCTACCTATGTTATCATCTATTGTTTTATTTCTATTTTTATTATATTCTATTGTTCATCTTATTTTTTTGTTTGAAATTTTGATTTTGATTTTTACACTAAAGTATACTGTAGATTCCTGAGTTCACGTGAGTATTTAATATTATGAAATGGGTGTCAAGTCGCGAGAACATAAATTTGTGTTGGACTTTGATGGAGAGCTTTTACATGTGTTTCAGCAATATAGAAATTAAAGCGAGTAATTTTAATCAGGAACAGTGCTTCTGGCTATATTGTGCAATAATAAATTCCTTCCATATGTTTAGGAATCTACATTGTAAAGAGCTTAGGAATGTTAATTGAGGCTCTTACCTGTTGGAGTAATATAAAAGTTTATCTAATACTCTTTTCCAGTTTGTGAAATAAAAGTTTTTGAAAGAGAATTTCATTAGAGACATGTACCCACACCGCTTGTCCCTGACTAATCTAATATCTTCTATCTAAATTTTTCACATTGTGGGTCACATTTATCAATGGGGACATAATTGCTAGGACAGATTTTTTTGTTCTCATAGTGCACTACTGTCCACACAACGCAGGCCAAATGGTTAAAAATTGTCTTCACTTAACACAACTTACAAGTGAATTTATCACACATTTAATGTATATAGAAGTGAATACAACAGCACCCCTCTCCCTCTTTCTCTCTTCCTAAAGATGTGTGTGTGTATATATATATATATAAAAGTGATAAAAAGGGAAATAACTCTCCTTCCTTTCCTGGATATCATGTACAGTCAAACTTGTTAGGAGGCCACCTTAGGGAAGTTATGAAAGTGGCCACTTAGGACAGGTGGCCTCTTGTTCCAGTTTGCCCTGTAAACAGCCAATTAATCAATATATGAACAAGTTATAAACTTTATTACACTTCACAGAGTAAAATAAGGTGAATTTCATAAAAATACTGATCATACATATGTACATTCATTTCTCATAATGTGTCGTCGCTGTTTTCTTTCTGGATCCACATTATTTTCAAAATCCTCCAGATATTCAGCTTTTCTTTTCCAAAAGTTGTTTATCTAATTCTTACCAACATTTAATTCTGCTGCAATCTAGCGAGAAGATATATCTTTTTTATCCAGATCAGTCAATTTGAGTTTTACATTCGGCGAAACCATTTCGACAATGTGTTAAAAATGACAAACAAAGATAACATATATTACAACTTATTTAATTTGAACACAAATCTGTTTAATAGCTTCAGGTAAACTGACCAGTATTTAATTACCCAAGCAAATATGTGTTTTCAAAACAATCCGCTATCGTCACAGCTGAGTAACTCATGTAAAATATCATGTGATAAAACCGCATCATTGGACAAAATGGCCGCCTATTACAGTGTAATTCAGTGTTGTGTGAGGATTTGAGTGGCTGCTGGCCACGTTACATAGGTGGCCGTTTATTCCAGTACAAGTTAAGACAAGTTTGACTGTACATTATTTCATAATCCCCTCAAATGATTTAAAATTGATGAGCCAATACCCAATGAGTCTGTAAAACTCCTTTATCTTTTATGTTCTTGTTTACAAAATGACTCCAAAGTTATACATCAGTACAAGATCTTATTTTTCTCACAGGTATCAATCATGGTCCAGTGATTGCTGGGGTGATCGGAGCCCGAAAACCTCAGTATGATATTTGGGGGGACACAGTCAATGTGGCCAGTCGGATGGACAGCAGTGGGGAAGCCAGTAAAATCCAGGTATGCTTGACCCTGTGTAGTATATCTGTAGTGGTCAGCTCGGTCCGATCACCAGTGGCCAGTTAGTTCAGTCGGTAGAGCACCTGACTAGAGATTCAGGGAACCCAGGTTCAAATCTCTGTCTGGTCTGTTGCATTTTCTCCCTTCTTGTTAACTATCCATTACAGATAAGTCTGGTCATATGTTGTATATAGATAAAAGTATGGACAGCCATGTGCAGTACATCAATAAACGTCAGTAAAGGTTATTTCAGTGAAGGTATGTCTGAACTTGTCATTTGTAATGAATCAATAAAGGTAAGTTTGGCCATGTGTAGTAAATATGTAAATAGAAGTATATCTGGCTATAACAATAAAGGTAACACTGGTCATGTGTAGTATATTAAGATAGGTACGTCTGTTCATGTGTAGTACAGTAAAACACAGTTATAGGGAATCTCCTGGGGCAGCGAAAAACAGTCTGTTATAATAAAAACTTCATAATATCCAATACCATTTTCATTATTTTTCTCTCATAGGGATTAGATATCACTTTGCAATAAGTGTGACTTCATTAAAAGCGTGTTCAATATAAGCATGTTTTGCTGTATATTGACAATGGTAAGTTTGGCCATATTTAGTGTTTTAAATTATGTCTCCCCTCCTTCGGGGGAGACATTGTTTTTGGATCTGTCCATCTGTCACAAAATCTTGGGAACACTTCTCCTATATTGCTTATTGGATAGACTTGAAACTTTGTACAATGCTTCATTGCCATTTGTAGATGTGCATATTGGTGGAACAGGAGGATCCAATTATTTTCCTCAAACGTTATAGTGGATCTAATAGGGATGGAAAATGTAAAATAGCTTGTACACTTCTCCTCCTATATGGCTTATCTGATAGATTTGAAACTTCGTACAATGACTCATTGCCATTTGTAGATGTGCATATTGGTGGGACGAGATGATACAATTATTTTCTTAAAAGTTATAGTGGATCTAAGAGGGATAGAGGATGTTAAAATAGCTTGTGAATGCTTCTCCTCCTATATGGCTTATCCAATAGACTTGGAATTTTGTACAATACTCCAATGCCATTTGCAGATGTGCATATTGTAGGGACAGGAGGATTCGGTTGTTACTCCCCTACCGACGAAGTCAAAGGGGACTTTAGGTTTGCGCTCTGTCCGTCTGTCTGTTTGTCTGTCAATCCTGCAAACAGTTTTCCAAACTTTTTTTTAATGTGCTTGCAGATATTCATTTGATATTTGGTACATTGCTTTTTCCATAACAAATTACAGATCAAGTTCGAATTTCGACTCGTTCCGTTGACTTTTCACTAAGTTATGGCCCTTGGACTTAGAAAAATATCATGAATTGTTAGTTTTCCAGACTTTTTTTTGACATGCTTGCAGATATTCATTTGATATTTTGGTACATTGCTTTGCCTTAACAAGTTAAAGATCAAGTTAAAATTTCCTCTCAGTCCGTTGATTTTTCACTAAGTTATGACCCTTGGACTTAAAACAATAACATGAATTATCAGTTTTCTGGACTTTTTTTAATGTGCCTGCAGATATTCATTTGATATTTGGTACATTGCTTTGCCATAACAAGTTACAGATCGATTTTGAAGTTTTCCAGGTCTAGTCTTTGTACCTGAATAGTAGTTGATTTCCAACCATTCCTATCTTGGTTTCCCAATCTTCCCTTTTACCATAACCTTGGTATCATAATGAACTTCGAATATTGTTGCGGTCCAATAATTTTTGCCTCCGGTAGGGGACTATGTATTGCTATGCAATACTCTCAGAATGCTTGTTATCCTTAAAGTTATAGTGGATCTGAGGGTTGGAGGGTGTAAAATAGTTTGTGAACATTTCTCCTGTGTGGCTTATCAGAGTTCATAATGTCTATGTTTCTCCTCATGCTTTCTCCATACCATGCAGTACATTAAGGGGAGGATGTTTCATTTGGAGCACTTCCAATTTGGGGAGTTGGGGAGACATGTGTTTTTCATAAAAACAATCTCTAGTTAAATATATAATACATGTATTGTATATCAATTGAAAAATAAGTCTGACAGAGTGTAGTACATTGTATGTATCATAATTCTGGTGGTGTTTAGCATCAAATAGAGTTAATGACTGAAAATAGAACGAATGTAAAGTGTAGAAAATGTGTAGTAAATGTCAAATGAATAATTATTTCAGAGGAAAAATTACCATGGATATTGATTTTAGAATGTCATAAATCATAGTGGAAACAATTTTCCTGATGTGCTATGATTATTTAAAGTGAATATTAGATATGATAATAGGAATTTTCTTTGTTTCCTCAAGGTTGACAATAACTGTGATAAATTAGATATGGACATTTGTTTGTTTTTCAGGTCCCAGAGAAAACAGCAGTGATACTCATAGAAGCAGGGTTTCAAAACGAATACAAAGGTCTAACCAAAGTCAAAGGAAAGGAACCAATGAAGACGTACTTCATCCTACCAACTGCCATCGAGGCAGCTGATGACAATCAGGGTTGAAAAATCAACGTATGCCGTTATCCGCAACCACCCACTCTTGAAAACTCCCTGAGCCAATATCCACATTTCCTTGAAACATCATGAGCAGGTCAAGAAATATTCCCAAGGATACTAAGACTGCAGTTTCCTCAGTCTCCGTAATATAGCTGTCGTATTGTGGCATACAGCGTCTTCTATTGGCAAAGAGAGCAGAAAAAGTATATAACTCTGTCGTGCTTATCTTGCCAAAATTCGTTCCAGGAATTTCACTGAATGAAAACAAAATTTTGATTGTCCTGAGGATAAATATTCAGACACAAACTTCTTACTCCTGAGTACCAATATAAGAAATTTATTTATGTTGACATCGATCGCTATGTACATGTATTGTATAAACAAATGATAAAGGCACTGAAGTGTCTGGAGACATCATAAAATGTTATTGTATATTTACTGTTGTATGATCTGAGCCTACTCTAAACACCCTCTGTGTGCATATCTGTAATATAGGAGAACATGGATATAGTTATCAAAGACTTCCGGCCACAAAATTACAATTCTTTATATCAAAATTGAATTCCAGTATTTTGCCTTACCTGGAAGAAATTTGACTGGGCTACTGTGATTTTTTCACTATAACAAGGTGTATATATTAAAGAGTTACACTGTAGTTAGGACACCATGATAATGCATGCAATGTATGCAAGGAATCGTTTAGAAGAAAATGAAAGTAAAATATATGCAGTATGTAGAGAGTGCAGGAGATTGACCTCGGTGATCAGTGCTGAATGAAATGGGCATGGTGTGTTTTGAATGTAACAGTTTGTATGCATTTTAATGAAAACTACTGCAATCCCACTACATTGTAGATTTCCTCACCCTGTACAGTTGTATTTTACATGAAATGTAGAACATCGTGATATTTTTACCTGCATGTGTTTTGTATTCCTTGTAATGTTGTATTAGTTGTTCAGATACAATCATAAACTGTGATACTGTTATTTGTTACTTGTGCTTAAAATGCACAATGATGTTCATGAAAATAATCGTAATTCTCTTTCCTGTCATCGATGTAGGTGAAGCTGTTATGTTTGTGTCTAGCTCTGTTTTGATAATTATCATCTTGATTCTGCCTGACTTGTTCTAACATTGATAAAAAATAACAGTAGAAAATAAAATTTAATGTTCTCATATCCAAAATTAGAAATACCTAATTTGAAATGACAGGAATGCAATATTAATTGATGTTAATTAGCCTAATTCATTCTTGTCTAATGCATTATATTTTTTACTCAATTGTATCATTCAAGTGGTAAAAATTAGGAAATAATCTGTTACTAGATCTACATGCGAGATGTGTGCAAAATTTTACCATGAAATGGTCAGGGAATATAGTGTTACCCCTTTCTGCCCATCATTCCACCATACTTAGTTTTCTGAACTTTTTGCTGTGATTGCAGATAATGAGCCAATATTTCAATGGTATATCTCTATACATTGAGTGCGAGTTTCATGTTGAATGACCTAATTTCACTATAGAGTTATTGCCCTTAGACTTTGAACATTTCTAATTAATAACTGTTTTCTAGATGTTTTTTTTTTTAATGATGTTCTTTCTAGATGCAAGATTTACATGGTATATATCATTAATTAAAAAAATGTAATTTTTACAATGAATGTATATTAGTGTGCATTAGTACATGTAATTAAGAAATTTATATTTCAATAATTCATTGCAAGGTCCGTCTTGCTTTCTCGTGTCCTTAAAAAGTGGTATAATTCTCGATAGTATAATTATACTGATTCAAGAAAACAATTACGGTAATTTAAAGCACCAATATATGATATTGTATTTTTTGTTCCATCTGAACCCCATGTTTATTTTCACATCCTAGGACTTCAAATATTTGAAATATGAATGTCAGCGGGAGCATTGGTGTCAAAATTACTGAAACACAAATTTATTCATATTTTGAAATTTTGTTTTCATAATGTTTATCAATAATGATTTACACTGTAAAAATATTTTTTAGATCCCGAATCATTTTACAGTAGTTTGTGGAGAATCTCATTTATTGAAGGACAGTATCATTATCTAATTTAAACCATATTAACCATGATGGCATTTTACCTTGCAAATGATGAGGATTAATCTCTGTGATGCATATCAAGGCTTTGCAATGCATGTTTTTATCAGTGGTATGAATTAGTGTTTTAAATTGAAGAAATAATCTTCATTATCTATGTTTTGTTTCCGAGAACTTTGTATTTTTATATCTATCTAGTCATTGATGGGACGTGTGTTTTCTTGTTGCTGTATCCATTATACA
Source organism: Ostrea edulis (assembly GCF_947568905.1). Classification (NCBI taxonomy): domain Eukaryota; kingdom Metazoa; phylum Mollusca; class Bivalvia; order Ostreida; family Ostreidae; genus Ostrea; species Ostrea edulis. The sequence continues at coordinate 62,653,956 of NC_079164.1, forward strand.
GTAAAACATAAAATTGTCAAAAAAGTATTGATAATATTAAGTTATCTGTAAACCTGGAGAAAAGTAACCGAGGCCGGATTCCAATTGTCCATCCATGGTATCCATCTCTTACTCATGTGCCTCAAGAATATCGGTACTAGAGTATTAAATGTACAAGTCATTATACAAAGAGCACCTTTTAACATTCACTCTGATACCTACTACAGAGATTGCAACTGAAGTGATGTCGGGGGGGGGGATCTTTACTGGGTCAGGTCAAAGTCGCTATAAAAGCTGTAGTCTAATCAAATGTACATGTAGCAATGTTGTAGACCCAATTAAAACAACAGAATTCCAGAGGAATTCTTACTAGCTACAAATCAGGCAGGTAGATGGCCACTGATTTTTTTTTTTTGGTTGAAAAGTAATGTCAGTAAGTAGTTGTAATGTTGTATAATGTCGTGTACTTGCTAAAGTTAGACAGGTGAGATGGGGAAGACTGACTATATCCTGGATTAAGGTCATGGCCATTGATAAGATTCTACTATAATGGAACTTGTACCACCTCACATGGCACATACAACAGCTTCATAATCAAAAGAAAGTTTATTATTTTCAAACATTGTATGAATTTCTAAGATAAGTCATGCACCACTACAGAGTACGCACACATTCTGTAATGTGATTTACCCATTGAGTAACAACTGCATCAAAATGACTTATCGATATTTTCAGCTCCATTTAATACATATGTACATACATGAATAAGATATTTTTCCCATTTGACCTTGGGCTGGAGTTGGGGCCCCCATTTGACCTTGGGCTGGAGTCGGGACACATCATGTCATCAGCAACTACTCTGTCAAATACAAGCATGTTGACAGTCTGTTGCATTTAACACAATAGTACAAGCTGCTAAAATGTACAGAAAACCATAAAAAACGAAATTCGTTTGTTAAACACTGATGCCCCCACATGGTATCAAAGTAATTCTGGTACCAGAATAAAGCTCTTGTCACAAGGAATACACATGAAACCCTTAGCACTATAAGCATTCAAACGTTATGGGCATGATTAGCTGTCATTTTGTCACAAAAAATTGACTTCAATGAAAATTGCTCTATATTATATATTTCAGTAATAACACCAGAATTAATTATTTCGAACACTTTTTAACCCCAAAGCCGGCACATGAATATTCAGTGTAATTTTGGTGATTAAATTGTTATTGTCTTGCAAATGTGAAATATGAAAGTCCTAGCACTAAGCATTCAAAAGTTGTGGCCAAGGTTTATAAGGTTTTTGCTGATAGACCAAAAACCATGATATGCCCCCTAAACCTCCAATTAAGGGGGATAAAAATGTATCTTAAAATTGGGATAATTGTCTCAAAATTTAACAAATTAGCTTAAAAATAATAATGTTTACATGGCATACATGTCCTATGGAAGCCAATAAGTGCCAGGCTATAGACTATTCATTTAACTGGGGGCGCCAGTTTTTCAACTGCTCTCTCTCCCTCTCCCACACCAATAATTAATTTCATATATATATATATATATATATATATATGTTATTGTGTTGGTTGATTGTGTTGTTAATTTACAAAGTTATTTGAGGGGCGAGATCAAAAGTTTTGATGTCTGACAAAAAACTAAATTCACATGGTTTTCACCAAGACCCTCTCACCCCCCCCACCCCCCCTTTAAAACTAAATATGATGAATGTTGAAACTAATCGATTAACAAGTAAAACATATGATTAATATAAATAACACTCTGTATACCTTTTATACTGTTTATTAACTAATGAAAGTGTACATATATGCATTAAAACTAATGTACATGTAATATTATGTGGTTTTTAACGGTCGCTTGTCTGTTTTCTTTTTCCACTAAAGTGTAATCGATGTCGGATGACAGAAATTTATGGGAGTTTTTATCCCCCCTCCCCCTAACTATCTGAATTTAGATTTTTATTAGACATTGATCTTTTGATCTTGCCCCGAAATGTTCACGGCATCAAATGTCGTGAAAATTTCAGATAAAATTGATTGAATTCAAGAAAATCTCAAAACGAAAAAATTCTTATAGGACAAACTTTGTGAGGAGTACATTATATAACCAATGTGGACACTATAAAATAAGTACTTCTTCCATATCTGGGGCCCGTTTTACAAAACAACTTATGGCAAAGTCACCGCAATTCTTAAATTGTATTACAGTTATTACTTTAAGTGAATGAAGTAAAACTTTTCTGAAGCTTAATTTTCAACATTTAAAAACAATATTTTGCATTTGGAGTGAATGACCTTACAATAAACCTGAAAATTCCAGTATGTAAAGTTTTGTCGTAAGTTCTTTTGTAAAACGCGTCCCTGGACTCCTGCTGATGGCACATTGGGATAGGGAATGCCAACTGATTTCTGGATCAAAATGTCAAGGTAATCAGATTTAACAATGTGGACAACATTCAGAGAACATTCCAGTTGTCAGTCTCTAACTTCAAACAAGGACAGGTGGGAAGAGGAGTTGCTGTGATATTTTACTCTATGTCACATGCATGCATTTCCTATAAATCAAATGTGACCATATACAATATGTTCTCCTTGGCAGTGTTCACATTATACAAGTATATCTTTAGTCAGTTCCAAGGGTAGGATCATCACAGACCATATGAACTTTTTGTAGGAAGGACTTAAAAACATGCAGAAAAGATGACGAGTAGTGTGAATTTGAATCCTCTTGAAAAAAGAAAAGCCATCGATAATGAAGAATCTTATCCATTCTGTGAGCTTCATTAGAAAAATAATTATTGGTATTCTGTGATTTTAGCTTCATCTATTTTCCTTCATCTTGTTACAAAGACATCTTTGAAACCTTGGACTTGAATTTTACTACCTGTTAACACATTAAACACAAAATGTCCACTGTATTGAGGAGGTATCTGTTTCAGTTGCTGATAAAAATGAAACAAAAGTCTAAGCATTCTACAAATGTGGAGTTACTGGAGTATTCAAATATCTCAACGACAAACCATAAGCTGTGGGAAGCATTTTAAAATTTTTTTAATTAAAACTTAACAATATTTAGACATATATTACAAGATATATACACATCATGAATATATATAGAATATAGTACAAGTTACAATTTCATACATGTCAGAATAATTTTATACATAAATTCACGTACACATTCCATTCTTTTTAAAATAAATAAATGTACATGCCCCTACATATCATATATGGTATATTTCATTTACATAAAAGCTATGTAAAATAATTTTTGGAAATATAAAAATCTTCACTAGTCAAGGGTAGCATTTCACTCTTTGTCTCACTTTGTAAGATAAAACATTGAGCGGATCATCCTTGTTTAGAGAAGGGTGATTAAAACAACAAAGTTCATTTATTTAAAATCTCACAAGAAAAATTTCATCTAGACTTGGTGTTAAAATTGTATCACATCATTTGTGGATAGCATACAATGCATGATGCTTTTGGAATTGTGTATGCATTAAGAAATGATCACACACCACCAATCTTTACCTTTGTGTTGGAGCAGTCACAGTCCTTGTTGAAAATAGTGATCCTAATTTCATCTAAACCACTAATAGTGATCCTAATTTCATCTAAATCACTAATTTGAAATACACTGTACATGGGCCCCTTGTATCTGCTCCTGGTATCTATTTTGAGCATGGATTTGTAGCCATTGTTATAATTAGCTCCAATGTTCATTCATCTTTTGGCTTCAGGAATTTCTTTTTGGAGGCCTTCTTTTTTTTACCCTTTGATGTTTCCTCTTCAACGCTAATGCTAGGAATTTCTTTATTTAACGACTCATCGACCTCTGCTCGTTTCCTCTTTTTGGTGAACTTTTTCGCAATTGTCTCAGATAGAGACTTATACCTTGGAAAATAAATGAACAATGATAAAGCACGCAAGTTTGTCAAAAAGTGAAATACTAGTCATGTTAAAATTTTGATTATTTCATCTTCAACCTGAATATGCAAATTTAAAACTGGGTGAATTTGACTTTATTCATTAATGATTATTTTTGAGTAGCAATAAATTGTTTCAGGAGAATTCAAAACAGTACAGAAATGTTTCTCAATGTGTTTGGGTGAAAGTAACAAAAGGTGAAAAACATGTCACAAAACTTTTCTTCCTAAACCAAAGTTCAGTTTTGGATGAAGTAATGTAGTACAGTCTTTCTCTAACAAGACTAATATTGTACCTCTGAGACATTGACTGAGTTTTGTACAGTCCTTCTCTAACAAGACTGATGCTGTACCTCTGAGTCATTGACCGAGTTTTGTACTGTCTTTCTCTAACAAAACTAATATTGTACCTCTGAGCCATTTCCTGGTCATTGACTGAGTTCTGCTCCTCTCTGGCTTCAGACTCCTCCAGTTCTTTTTCTGTACTGTACATTTTCATCAACCTCTGAAAACAGAGACACAAACAGATCTTAAGTACACAGCATCATATGTATACTCACCACTGATTCCATCTCTGTACTCTAACCTTTCTGTATTCATAATGATCATTGGTGTGCATGTATTTATATATTTACATAGGTATTATAATTATGATGATTGTTTACTGGATCATCCACAAACCATGTTACCCTATTCCCATGGGGAGCCGGGTTAGAATAGGTCCCCAGTAAAGCTTGCTTGTTGACTAAATAGAGCGGTCCTTCGAATGAGACCGCAAAAACTGAGGCCCCATGTCCGGTATGGCACGATAAAAATCCCTCCCTGCTCAAAGGCTGTAAGTGCCGAGCATAGGCCTAAATTTTGCAGTTCTTTACCGGCAATGGTGATGTCTCCATGTGAGTGAAAGATTCTTGATAGGAACGTTAAACAACACAATCAATCACAGACCATGTTTCCCTATGCTGGGCTTGATAGGAACGTTAAACAACACAATCAATCACAGACCATGTTTCCCTATGCTGGGGACCTTCACCTTTTGACCACATACTAGTCTTTTTGTAATTGACACTTTCATTTCACATTTTATTGTTAAATCTTACCACATGTGACCGCCGTGAACTTTTGACCTAAAAACCAACAGGGGTCCTTCATTACTAAATCTCTAAAAATATTTGCTTTGTTATCTGGAAACTATTTCTTGCATCATTGTGACTGAGTGACCTTCGACCCTTTGATCTAGAAAACAATACAGTTCATCCTCAGGTCACAGTCTCTTAATGTGAAGTTTCATTTCTAAAGCTAAAGCAGAATTCGAGAACCAAAGTGTTACAGATAAACAGACAGAATTAAAATCAATAGTACTTGCTGGGGACAAAAAATAAGCTTTTGACAGAGTTCACAGACTACATAGTGCAAACATGTACTACAGCATGATGTACAAACAAACCTGTACTACAGCATGATGTACAAACCTCAACCTCTGGGTTACAGCCGTTATAAGAAAATCTCCCATACTGCAATTCTTCAACACGAGCAATGCTTGTTTCAATAATATATTTACTTCTGAAATCATAAAAGAAATTATTCTGATTAAGTTCATAAATTTATCTAGATATGCATCTTGTAAGTGAACAGTTTTCGTGCACAAAGTGATAAATTTTAAGATTAAGGATGAAGAAGTCTAAAGGGAAGAGGTTGATTGGACAGTTTTGAGCACACAATGCTATCTCTAACAGTGCATTGATAATATCATGTCATGTATAAATAGAAAGTAGGTGCTCCATTGACATCTTCGGAGTATGTGATTGTTTAAAATATGGTGGCTTTTTATTTTACTTGACCAATGCAGAAAACTGAAACATGTATCTATATACCTTGCAGGTATATTAATTGTCATTGCAAGCAAGAGAAAACTGACCAAAAATAATGATCCTCTGCACAAACTGGTTTTGAACTAGTTTTCTAATAGGATAAAAAACTTACTCCTTTTGTTTTGTTTCAGGCAAATCTAGAACCCAGTGTTCATCATCTATCACTCTCTGTTTCTCTTCTTCACATTTTTCTTTAACGATCTGCAGAGCACTTCTTTGCATAAACTGAAATAATATATCACTAACATCTGTAGGAACTAAATTTAATTTGAAGTTCTATAATGTTGTTACAAGTCAAACAAGAGTAACACTGTCACTGACTCACTGCAAAATATGCCTCAAACATATTCAAAAATACAGTAGTAATTAAGATTTAACATCCAAATAAACTGTTCTTTGGTTAAAAAAAGGCTTTGATAGTGCTCGTTTGGTACTCTGTCTTAATAAAATAGTAGTTCCAAGAAGTCATACTGAAAAAAGATTTCCCTCTAATAAGACCTAAAATAAAAATGCCTGTCACCACTATCCTGACTAACCTTAGATCGAATCCCCTGCCTTAGAATTATTTTTAAACATGTTGTTCAACAGATCTCCAAAGAAGCATTTTTACTTATTAGGAGTTGACACTTGTAATTACTTCATAGAAAATTTATATCATTTGCGTATTTAAAAGTTGCATTAGCCTTATCAGTACTCTTTTTATCCTCACAGTGTGCTGATGAACAGACACAAATAAACACTACACCAAACCATTACTGGTACATACATCCCGTCTATGATGGTTTACTACTACTACAACCATTCTGTCATAGTTAAAGATTGTTTAATAAAGCATTTCAGTGTACAAGACAATGTTATCCTGAATTTCAGAGTCGAGCTGTGATGAAGTGAAAAAATTCTGGAAAAAGATCAATTTTTTACTCGCAAAATATTGCAACTGCCTGCACTTTCAACTTGCAATTTCAATCTTTAGCTTGCATTTAGTGAGCATTTCCTGTTAATTTTGACCCCTGCCATACAGAAACTGGAGAGCGTCCAAGGTAGAGCAGCACGTTTTGTCATTGGCAACTACATGACTACTATGCTTGACAAGTTTGGATGGGTGAGCTTGCAGCTTTGTAGACAAAGTGCCAAGTTCACCTTTATGTATCATATCTGCCTTTTTCTGATAGCCATCAACCAGTCATCCTGTCTCCAACATCTCGGGGCTGCTACATGTACCATAGGCCATCAACAACGGTTCAAGGTTCCTTATTACAAAGCATCCGCATATAAGGAATCCTTTACTTTCTATCTACCATCCAGTGGTGGAACTCCCTTCTAGACCACACATCAAAGAAGCAGGCTTCCTGGAGACCTTCAACAGGTCGGGAAAACTTCCCCTATAGCGAGATATTCTCGCTAAAATGTGATTATCACTCTTTAGCGAGAAATAAACATTACCATAAATAGGTGTTTTGGCGTCTTTATTGAAAATAATGGCAAATCCTGTGCAACGCTGAGTAAGTGCGACACACACTCAACATGATGCAATTTTTTTCTGTGAAATTGACAACATAGTCAAGAAATTGCATATGAAAGTTGCTGCGTAAGAGGGAAGCAGTGTGAAATCCAATACACATCGTGAGTGTTTTTGCTTTGATTAACATGATATATATTTGCAGAAATATCTGACATTTTAGCACTTTTTCTTCTTTTCACGTGAAACACGAAGAGATGTACTCCACGTGTGTTTTTCTCGGTTGTATGGGATATATTTACTCTCGCTAGAGAGCCTGGGATAATCGCGTTTTAGAGAGAATATCTCGCTATAGGGGAAGTGTTCCCAACCTGTTCAAGGATCCAGACCATTCCACCCCATAGACACCTTTACCAGTTTTAAAACATTTTTTAACCATTTAAATGAGACTATCCCTCACGGAAGGACATTTAAACCAAAGTAGGAAGACGCTGCTAGTACGGCCTAGCGCCCTACACTAACAAGAAAATAAGAAATGCAAAATGTGGTCATTAGAGGAAATTCAAGACGAGTTCCTTATTCATTTTTATATCAATTTCATTAGGTATTGCGTACCAACGAAATGTAAAATAACAAATCTTTAACATTTTACCTTCATTTGCAAAACATTCTTAGAAAGGCTAGATTTGCCAACATTAGTCATTTTGAAAGTTCTATGACTATCCACGTGCTTTGAGTACCGATGACTTCCGAATACTAGTGTAATATCGGAATGTCTCATGAAATGGCATTGCTATTTAACAAAAACCGTGCTTGATTTGAGGATTATTCTATCAAAACTCAGTTGGCTAAACTCTGGAAATTTTCATACAATCTTTGTGTAAAAAATATATGATTTCTAACGATTTTTGCATAATTTAAGGCATTTTATCTGTTTGTGAAGCAAATTTTATTGCTGTTGTTTTCAAGTTATACTGTACTTTTCGGGTAATTTGCAGCATCCGGAAAACGTGGGAAAGAGCGTGGAATGAAAAAACAAGAGATGGAATTTGGAAGACAAAACGAGTAGTATGGCTTTTGAGACCCTGCATATCGATCGAGGTAACAATGACCCGTGTTAACAACGTATTTGACCCAAGAATTTCTACTCCAATGACTCAGTTTTTATGGTACATCTGCAGGGTTCGAAATTAACTTTTTCAAGCACTAGTCCGTATGAACTAGTCACTATTGATGTTCACTAGTCCGCAAAGCATTTCACTAGTCCGTCCAGTATATCATATTAAATGATCTTCATTTTATTCAATAGTATTTAATGAAACCAAACTCATCACAGTTGCAAGCAATTCAGTGTCTGACACCTACAGAAGAAAAAGACCACCATACTTAATTTTGCATTCAAGATCTTCAGAAGCATACAGTAACCTCCGAGTTAATCGTTTTATTAACGTCCATAAGTGCGTTCGATATCGACGTTCGAGGACCGTTGTTTTCGTGCTCAGTTCTTAGAGTCGCAGGAGTCAAAATTTTTTCAAGTCAATAAAATTCACTCGATTGACCAAGCCATGAGCTATATAGTGTTACGAACTCCTATGTTAGAGTCGCGAATGACGAGAACATGTGCGCACAAACGTGCTTGTTCTTGGATCACACTACTTGCAGTTCTTGCACCTCGAAAATGTTCTCGTGATGCGTGTTCGGAATCGGCAAGATTTTGTGCTTGTTCGAAGAACGGCGGTCTCGAACGCACTCCATGTGTTTGAAAGATCAGGATGTCATAGTCATGCAAACACTTAACCATGCAGGTAATCGACCATAAGTTCAAACATCTAAGAGGCTCAGACAAATCTTGCTAAATCTTAACCAACTCAAAGATTGATTTCCGGATTTTAACTAGTCCATATGGACTAGTGCTATAGAGAGTTTACTAGTCTGACAGGTTTTTTTACTAGTCTCGGACTTACGGACATGAGGTAATTTCGAACCCTGCATCTGTAGCTATGCTCAAGCATATTTAGCAGTTTAGGAAATAAATATATTCAAAATCTGTTCTTTTTAATGGAAGGCGATGCTATCCACAAACAGAAAACAAATATATGAAATATAAATCTTTTATGGCGTTTCAATATATAAATTTTCAAGTTGCTTATAAAAATCTCAAGATTTGTGTCACAGCTGAATATCAATATTTATTATACAAGGTTTAATAATTTTGCATTTTATGTGTAAATATCAAGCGGTCCTACAATACAGAGTACGCTAGAGTATGTTAGTAAAATTTCATGATTCAATGCAATTAAATCGCTTTTTGTAGATGTTGTTACTTTAGTTTAATCTAATAAATATATATCTGGAATACAATGAGGTTGATTTAATTATTTTAAGAAATATTTCATAAATCGTTTAAGGTTACAGTTTACCTATTGACCATGATCCCGATCAAATCTAACTACATGTACATATATGTTTGTACAAAAAATACTAGCACATTGTATATAAAATTCCAAGATCATGGTTTTATTTTATTTTTAAAATCCAAATGTTAAACAAAACATAAATGAATAAATAACAAACAAAAAGGGGGTTTAAAAAAAATAAAGAAATGATATAAAAAAAATCAAACTATTATAAGGAAAGATAACAAGAAAATTAAAGATTATTAATTTATACTGATTAACTATCAAAGTTGAAATTAATTACTGATGTAATGTGTTGCTCAAAACAAAACCATGATAATTGGAATCGGAGTGGCATAAATATTTAATGTTTGAACCAAATATCGCTAAAAACAAATACTGTTTACAAATATTGCAATATTATTTTATTAAAGCTGTATGGTCCGAATTACAATATTTTTTTTCCATCTCGTAAAAACGCTATTAAATCATCGCATGTATGTAGTTATGAGACTGTATGATATGTCATACTTTATTTCACCTGTTTTAACCAAATTTATTTGATTTTAAATCGATGTTTACAAATAACTGTGTCACTCTGTGCCATTTCAAGTGACAGTCACGTGACCAGTTCAAACTTTCAGATCATCAGTGGTCTTTTCTGTGTAAAGCTGTGTACAGTACCATGCCATAAGTTTAATAGAAATAAAAATAAATACCACTTTAAGAATTCGTTGTTTTACGCTCTTTCAGCCTTAAAACTAAGCAGTTGCGTATGAGGTAATACATCATGTTGGGATTCCCCTGAAGCGCGCGTGTCTATTTATAGTCGTCTAACACTGTATAATCTATGGGATTATTTCTATATGTACCACTGACACTATATTTACTTTCTAAATAATATTCTCACTGTTTTCTTTTACATGCAGATGTTTTCAAACATGTAATTAAGGGAAAGTTAATAACTTTATAAAGTAATTAATCTGCTTTAAAGTAATTATGTACAAAAATAATACATGAACATCGGGTCATACAGCTTTAAAGTCTTTTTATTTTTAAGCGATAAGCATATGATTCCGCATCAAAATAGTAAAGCTCAAAACCAGACACTGAGATATCGGACATTCCGGTCCGGTGTAAAAAATGACGCATTGGATCTGAGGCACTGCAAATCGGTCAGGTCCGACGGTCAGATGTCTTTCGCATAGACTGCATGTGTTATCCTGTGCAAACCAAGAATTAAACATGATATTCAACATGTTGTCATATATGTAGATAGAGACAATGATGTGTGAAACATTTCATGTACAACTTGATGACACTTAGTCAAGCTGATTTGGTGTTCTTTAGACTGAATTCCTAATTGCATTTAATCAGTATGCCCTCATGTATTGTATATCAAGATATCTGTTTTTGCACAAAGAATGAAGTTGAAGTAAATGTAACTAATGGCTGAAATCTGATGTTGGTGCATTTAATCAAGGAGAACAATGCAGTACTTTCCTTAAAATAGAAGTTTTTCTTGATGCTTGTAAAAGGAAGCATGCATTTTACATACATTAAATCAATGTTGTTGAACTTAACTATATTTATATAACATATCCTTCTCCACAACTGCAGTGTCCTTTGTAATTAGTTCAGGGTTCTCCATTCTTTGTAATTAGTTCAGGGTTCTTGTAATTACTTCAGGGTTCTCCATCCTTTGTAATTAGTTCAGGGTTCTCCATCCTTTGTAATTAGTTCAGGGTTCTCCATCCTTTGTAATTAGTTCAGGGTTCTCCATCCTTTGTAATTAGTTCAGGGTTCTCCATCCTTTGTAATTAGTTCAGGGTTAGTAAATTATTTTGTTTTATTTCCAATAGTGAAATAATAGTCCTTCAACACCATATTATATGGTTTGTGGTATGTCAATGAAATATCTAATACAAATTGAGCTGAAATATCTTTAAATGCTAAATTCTTAGTTTACCGGCCACCCCTCTAAACCGGCCGTTTTTTTTCGGTCCGACAGCTGGCCGGTTTAGAGAAGTTTCACTGTATATAATATTGTATGGGCAATTCAAGTTATAACGGCACTTTAAATCCAAACAGTAAATGTAAATCATTGGAATTCATGTCTTTTGTTTATGGATGGTGTCTGCTATTTATTATATAGGAAGGTTTTAAAAGCTAAAGTTATATATTGTAAAAAAACTGCCAATCTTATTTTTTTCCTAATGAAGGTTTTAATTCATTTCAGGGTTATGAAGTTTGTAAAACATGCAGCATATACAAATCGAAATTTTTGAGGTAAGTTCTGCATAATATTTGTTACTAGTTATATAACATATTATTATTTATATAACATAATATTTGTTACTTAGTTATATAACATGATATTTGTTATTATTTATATAACATATCCGTCTTTGGTCTAAAGTACAGTTTGTCTATTACTGGTCAAGATTAAACCCCAAAATATTCAGTGTAGGTAATATTTAGAATACAGGAAACCTACTTTTCAGTACTTACTGAAAGTGTTTGATGCCAAAACCATGCAAGTTGTACTGTAGTAGATGCAGTATTTTTCATGAATTGTATTGGAAGTGCTATACATTGCCAGTGTAATTGATCATGTCCAGAATTAAGGGATGGTGTCATTAATTTCTGTATATATGTATTTGTGAACCTGTTTCTTCCTTTAACTAGATGTAATGTTGTTTTAGGTAAGGAGTCCAAGCCTATTTTATGGCCGGGAAGTAACTAACAATGCAGATTCCTCATCTGAAAGAATATTATTCCATGAACTGCAGCAAAACTTAAATGCGCAGTTTAACAATCCACAAAGTTGTGGTCTGTTTCATCAGCCATCTAAGGTAACTACGATTTTCATTAACAATTTTGTTAGAGAGATAGTTCAAACATATGCTTATATAAAGTTCAGTTTTTGACAAAAAATGGTGTCAACTGATTTAAAACATTTCTTTAATTCTACCAATTAGAATGAGGTTTGTATTGGGAAATCCAGTAACCAGCAGTGGCATAGAGTGAGAGTGGAGGATATGTACAGAAGACAGAAAGGTCACGAGGCCAAGTAAGTACAGCTTATTCATCTCATGTAGTTCCCAAACAAGGGCAGTCCAAAGTGGATCATTCTGCACAAACTGATGTAGTGCTGTGCACCTATTGCCCTGATGCACATACAGTTAAAGCTGTCCAATCTGACATGCTTTGGGAGACAGATTTTACAGTGGAGCAGCCAGGATGTCTAGATTGCACTGTGTGAAGTACATGGAAAGAAAGCGATCAGAATTCTCAGTTATACGGATTACGCAGGTGTCTGATTACACAGCTGTACATTTATTTACAGCCTTACATTTCAATATCCGTCCAATTAAATATGACAAGGATTGATAGAAAACTATGTTTCCCGAAAGTATCTACGCATATGTAAGAAGAAATATTATTAGCTTAAGTCAATGTACATAAAATATCTTATTAAAAAATGTTAATGATCGTGAGTGGAATTAACTGGACGATTCTTGATACATCGCATCTCTCAAAGATGATGAGATCTGTATGATTGGATATATTCGATGGATTTGTTTTCTGTTCCATTTATTTTCCCTTCTAATTCTGTATCTTTCTTGTTGTAGGTGCTTCCTCTTGGACTTCGGAACCATGGAAATGATTTCATTTCAGTGGTAAGATACAAAATACATGCTATGTATACAGCTTTTAAAAAGATTTTCAGTATTTTATTTTTTGCTGTTTTTGTGGAAGAATAATTTCTTGATATTAACAATATAACTGATAATCATAGCCTGAACATAATGTTGCAATTGATGATAACTTCTGAGTGATGCATATATCAATTTAAGAAATAAATTTCATGAGGGTATAAACTGCAATGCTGCACACTGGCATACTTCATGATGTGAATTACAATTTACAATTTGTAAAGATTTCAAAAGCAAAAACAATGGAAATGTAAATATCTATTGGTTTCAAATTTCCTCACAGCCTGCGGAGAGCTACCCAGAGTCATTTATCTGTGCCGTACCAGGTGAAATCCTACAGTCTGTATGGAATTCAGGCCCAGACGATGGCCCTGCAAGAAGATCTCTCCTGTCACATGGAGTAAGTTGTTTTTATGTTTTTATCGTTATAAATGTAAAAATAGAATTAACATTTTTAAAATATATCCTGTGTGGTTCCGGTGAAACCAGTATTACGATAAACTTGGTCAAATGTTTTAGCTACCTCTTTTCATTCATGGGTTGTTACTTGTTCAGATTTGTGTTTATACGGGAAAAATGTAATTGATTTTCCACTTTTCAGGCCCTGCATATCATGGGATGAATCGGCCACAGAATACATGAAAAAATGCATTCAAAGTATGTAATATTTTGGAAAGGAACCATTGAAACCTAACAATTAGAAACGATATTATTAAAGACTATATTCACATAGGATTAGAGTCTGGCCCTCTTGTAACTCCTAATTTTAAAGCTTTAATGAAAGATTAGACTTTATTTCATAAAAGAGACCATGTCCATTACAATTTTACTTACATATAATTTGTCACTAATATTTACAGTCATTCGGAGTACTCAGAATCAAAAGTGACACCATTTCTCAATTTTGCTCAAATTTAGAAGAAAAAATTGGTTATTTCTCTCAGGCTTTGGACAATTTTTTTTATATCATATATTTATTTATGCTGGAAAGATAAATCTATGGCATAGATGTAAAGTTGGTCCCTATATTTATATACATGTATGCGAGAAAGAAGATACATGTAAATCTGTAAAGATGTGAAGTTTGTCTAACGCTATGCTCCATGTGTTCTAGAAATAATATTGGATGAAAAATATCCAAATCGTTTGTCAAAATACAAAAAATGGCAACAAAACGTCATGTTTATGATGTTATAATTCTGCTTCTACATCATTTTGTTCAAATTTAGATACACGTACTGTCAAGAGTTGCATTGGGATTCTTTCACAAATTACACTTTATCTTGAAACAGCAGCATAAATAACTGTCAATTTTGGTGGGCAAATGAAGCCCTTTCCATATATAATAGTCCTTTCAAACTATATTTAGTATGGGTATTTTTGGATTTTATTTGTAAAACTTTTTTAGAATGGTCAATTTGTTTAAAAGGTTATTATAAGCTGATACACTTTTCTGAAGGATGGTGCCTCTCCACATTGTCATTTTTGGTATAAATTATAAATTAATTTAGTACAATTAAATCAATATAGGCATTTTCAGACCTTTGTGCCTTTGATTGGTATATATAATAATTTTGAAAGTATTTGTGTTAATTGCTGATCAAATACACAGGCATGGTTGGAAGCACATTGTGTGAGTTGATAAATCTTAAATGTTAAGTAAAATTATTCATTACCTCAAAAATTGCTCAAATACTTACTTTAGAAATCTGATCCATATACATGTATATTATTACTACAGTAACTTGATCCGAAGAGTCGGATCACGTCGAGTTGACAGGCGCAGATCATCAGATCACACGAGATGCGAAGTGTCGAGTTTGATCTGGAGATCCTCGCCTGTCAACGAGACGTGATCCAACTTTTCGGATCAAGTTACTGTAGTAATGATAAATTTATTATATACCCCTTTCTGTATCTTTAATCCACATGCATAAGATAATAAATGTAATTTAAATCATCTAAAACACAGACATACAGTGAAATTATGTTTTGTTTGTGATGCGGTTGATATTTTCCACAAAAAATGTTGCAATGATGCATTGTGATGTCATCAGTTTCAGAGGATACTGATACGGAATCAGAACCGAATCACACTCTGTGAAATCCACAGTATCAAAAAACGAAACATTAATGGGTATATAATAAAAATATTTATATATCAAGTATTATTTAAAAGAAAGATAAACACAACATGTTTTACATGTACCTACAAGCTTTGTTAATAAAAGTATGGTTAACTAATGTAAAGAATTGTTAAGTATTGATCATTCATCTAACAAGAAAAAGGTGAATTATAATGCATTTTATTTTTAATTACCACCAAATAAATAGTCAATAATATGACCAAAAAATGTACATGATGTAAGAAATATGACTGCCTGCAAATCACAACACATAACAGAAATTAGCACATACAGGTTACAGAGGTTAACACATACAGAATACAGAGATTAGCACATACAGGATACAAAGATTAGCACATACAGAATACAGAGATTAGCACATTCTGAATACAGTGGTTAGCACATACAGAATACAGAGATTAGCACATACAGAATACAGAGATTAACACATACTGAATACAGAGATTAGCACATTCTGAATACAGTGGTTAGCACATACAGAATACAGAGATTAGCACATACAGAATACAGAGATTAGCACATACTGAATACAGAGATTACCACATACAGGATACAGAGATTAGCACATACAGAATACAGAGATTAGCACATACAGGGTACAGAGATTAGCACATACAGAATACAGAGATTAGCACATACAGAATACAAAGATTAGCACATACAGAATACAGAGATTAGCACATACAGGATACAAAGATTAGCACATACAGGGTACAGAGGCTAGCATATACAGAATACAGAGATTAGCACATACATAATACAGAGATTAGCACATACAGAATACAAAGATTAGCACATACAGAATACAGAGATTAGCACATACTGAATACAGAGATTAGCACATACAGGATACAGAGATTAGCACATACTGAATACAGAGATTAGCACATACAGGATACAAAGATTAGCACATACAGGGTACAGAGGCTAGCACATACAGAATACAGAGATTAGCACATAATACAGAGATTAGCACATACAGAATACAAAGATTAGCACATACAGAATACAAAGATTAGCACATACTGAATACAGAGATTAGCACATACAGGATACAGAGATTAGCACATACAGAATACAGAGATTAGCACATACAGAATACAAAGATTAGCACATACAGGATACAGAGATTAGCACATACAGAATACATAGAGTCAACAGGGGATGCTTACTCCTCCTAGGCACCTGATCCCACCTCTGGTGTGTCCAGGGGTCCGTGTTTGCCCAACTATCTATTTGTATTGCTTATAGGACTTATGGGATTGATCACTTCGTTATCTTCATCTTGCACATGCAGGATACAGAGGTTAGCACATACAGTGGTTAGCACATACAGAATACAGAGATTAGCACTTATAGGATACAGAGATTAGCACATACAGAATACAGAGATTAGCACATACAGGATACAGAGATTAGCACATACAGAATACAGAGATTAGCACATACTGAATACAGTGGTTAGCACATACAGAATACAGAGATTAGCACATACAGAATACAGAGATTAGCACATACTGAATACAGTGGTTAGCACATACAGAATACAGAGATTAGCACATACAGAATACAAAAATTAGCACATACAGAATACAAAGATTAGCACATACATAATACAGAGATTAGCACATACAGGATACAGAGATTAGCACACACAGAATACATCTAGGTTAGCACATGTGAGCTCTTGATACTGTGTGCAGTACAGAAAACAAGCACAACACAAACCTACACTGCATGCTTGTTATGTTGACAGGGAAGATTCTGTCACAACTATCCGGCACTTATTCTTCAGTTTCCTTATTTCTGTGTGATAGTATGTTTTTTCTAGTGCCTCTATATTTCCTATTTCAATTCCCAACTTAGATTTGTTGATTTGTTTAAAAGGTCAAGGCCAGTGTCTCAGGAAAGAAAATAGTATCTTTTTATAATTCAGATTTATGGATCTGTATTTTAAATAATCTTTCTATTACTGATGTTTAATGTAGATATACAGATGTGAACACGTTCAATTATGGATTGTAATTGTGAAATTGATTATTTTCCAGAGACTCCAGTTTGTTTTGCTGATGTGAAGAAAGCAGATGCAAACATAACAGAAGTTGTGCTGTACCTGGTCATAGAAAATGTAACAAGGTGTTTTAATGATGAACTATTGAGAAAGAATTATGCTGTCAAGAAAATACCAGAGGGTGAGGATGGAATTAATAAGTTTAAAATTTTTAGCTCACCTGAGCCGAAGGCTCAAGTGAGCTTTTCTGATCACATTTTGTCTGGCGTCCGTCTGTCTGTCCATTTGTCTGTAAACTTTTCACATTTTCATCATCTTCTGATGAACCACCGGGCCAATTTCAACCAAACATAGCCAAAAGCATCCTTGGGTGAAGGGCTTTCAAGTTTGTTCAAATGAAGGGCCATGTCCCTTTCAAAGGGGAGATAATCACAAAAATGCAAAAATAGGGTGGGGTCATTTAAAAATCTTCTTCTCAAGAACCACTGGGCCAGAAGAGCTGCAATTTACCTGAAAGCTTCCTGACATATTGCAGATTCAAGTTTGTTCAAATCATGGCTCCCGGTGGTAGGATAGGGCCACAAGGGGGGGGGGGGGGGATCAAAGTTTTACATACAAATATATAGGGAAAAACTTTAAAAATCTTCTTCTCAGGAACCACTAAGCCAGAAAAGCTGAGATTTACATTAAAGGTTCCTGACATAATACAGATTCAAGTTTGTTCAAATCATGGGCCCCTGGGGTTGGATGGGGCCACAATAGGGGATCAAAGTTTTACATACAAATATATAGGAACACTCTTCTTCTCAAGAACCACTGAGCCAGAAAAGCTGATTTTTACATGAAAACGTTCTGACATAGTGCAGATTCAAGTTTGTTCAAATCATGGTCCCCGGGGATAAGATGGGGCCCCAAGGGGGGATGAAGGTTTTGCACACAAATATATAGGGAAAAACTTTAAAAATCTTCTTCTCAAGAACCACTAAGCCAGAAAAGCTGAGATTTACATGAAAGCTTCCTGACATAATGCAGATTCAAGTTTGTTCAAATCATGGGTCCCTGGGGTTGGATGGGGCCACAATAGGGGATCAAAGTTTTACATACAAATATATAGGAACACTCTTCTTCTCAAGAACCACTGAGCCAGAAAAGCTGATTTTTACAAGAAAACTTCCTGACATAGTGCAGATCCAAGTTTGTTCAAATCATGGCCCCGGGGGTAGGATGGGGCCACAATAGGGGATCAAAGTTTTACATACAAATATATAGTTAAAATCTTTTTCTCAATAACCACTGAGTCAGAAAAGCTGATATTTACAAGAAAACTTCCTGACATAGTGCAGATCCAAGTTTGTTCAAATCATGGCCCCGGGGGTAGGATGGGGCCACAATAGGGGATCAAAGTTTTACATACAAATATATAGTTAAAATCTTTTTCTCAATAACCACTGAGTCAGAAAAGCTGATATTTACAAGAAAACTTTCTGACATAGTGCAGATTCAAGTTTGTTCAAGTCATGGCCCCCGGGGGGTAGGATGGGGCCACAAGTGGGAGGGGGGGGTCAAAGTTTTACATACAAATATAGGAAAAAGCTTTAAAAATCTTCTTCTCAAGAACTATTGGGCCAAAGAAGTTGACATTTACATGAAAGCTTTCTGACATAGTGTAGATTCAAGTTTGCAAAGGGTAGTTTGGGCCATAATAGGGACTAAGGTTTTACACGCAAATATATATGGAAAGTCTTCAAGGTGACTCAGGTGAGCGATGTGGCCCATGGGCCTCTTGTTATGTTGCCTAAGTCACTTAGATGACATATTTAAATCTCTTTTTTTTTTTGGCCCCTGAGTTAAGAATTTGGTGTTTGGAAGGGATTAAATGGTTCATAAAGTGAAAATTTTGACTCTGAGACATCAGACAACTAAACTTAATATAGTGTCCTTACATAAATATCATTATGAGAGGCTGAACCCTTACCTGTGTTCTTATGATTGGTAACAGCTAATGCAAATTAGATGTTGTTATTGAACAGCAAATTGTGGCATGACTTCGAAGCAAGGTCATTTGCCCAAGGTTACTATTATGTAGAATTTAGATTTATTTTTGAGGCCCATAATGTAATGGAGAGATCTATTAGTTCATGTTTGGATCTAGGGTAACTAATGAGCAAACAGTATGTATTGGTACTGATCCAAGAAGATTTTGTCAAGGTTTAGGTCTCTAGCATTAAAAAGGTTAGAAATATCTGTTCCATGCCAAATCCTTGAATTAATTTAGATTGATTTTTTTACGCCATTTTGGCAATATTTCAGCCATTTTACGGCAGGAATTAATTTAGAGACATAGAAACTTGTACTTTTCTCATAAATTTCTTATGACCAATAGAATACAATGACCTTGGCAAATTTCAAGGTCACTTAAAGAGAGAGAAAGCATTTCAATGGTATTTACTTTATATTGAAGAGATATTTAAAATACATATTAGGCTCAAAGATATGATACGTCCAGAGAGTATGCCACGATGTATTTTAATGTCAATATTCTATACCAAGAGCTGTTAGATATATATGTTTAGAAATCTAACAGATGAAACTTACCTTTTGCACAACTAAACAGTTTGTTGTGTTGCTAAAGTATGTTTTTGTCCTAGATCAAAGCTACTTGATAAAAATATTAAATCCACAATATTGTGATGAAACAGATGAAATGAACATCACTTTAACAGCTGTTGGAGCTATTTGGGTTCTTTCCTTACATCATTTTTTGTAAAGGAATTTTTTGTTAGCTTGGTGGAATAGTCAGCAGATTATTGTGATCTTTGGATTGTGTTCTTGTCAATTGTTATGGGGGACAAGGCAGCAATATCATTAACCAAGTGTATTGTGTTGTAGGTCTCCATGGTGCAGTAACATCACATAAAACCAGATCTCAACCACTCAAAATGGAGGAGGAACTGAAGAAACTCCAGTTAAGGAAATCCAAGTTAGAATTTAAAACCACACCTACTTCTAGTGACATTGAAACTGCTTCTGTTTTCTCTGAAACACACATGAGAAAACACTCACCCAGGACTGATTCAGAGGCAGAGTCAACCAAATCGGACTCTGTTTCTAATAATCACATCCCTAAGGCAGGATTGGGACGGGGTTTCTCGTTGGGACAAACACTTCGTGAGTGGAAAGGAAGGAGTAAGACAACAAAGGACACTGAATCTTTTGTGAAAAGAGATGTGAATAATTCAAGTAAAATGGCGACAGGGAAGAATAACTCTGCTTTCTCTCATAGCACACCAACTGACTATCAAGATTCCCATATGTTGTCTTTTGTGCACAGACACCAAAAACCTAAATCTGGTAGTGAAGAGCAACTGCCAATGTTCACAGGCAAAAGACAGGGTAGTTCAGGTGATAGTGCACTGTCAACACCGTCCAATAAATCTATAGGATCTCCAATGAATGGAATGCTAGGAAAATTGATGAACAGTTTGATAGTCCATTCTCCCACAAGCAGCCATCCAAGTGTCTCAGACTCTGAATTGCTCAAATCTGCTCCACTTAGTAGTGCCAGTCACCCATCAGTTCACACAGAAGGGTATTCATCTGAAAGTGTTCAGAAAAATATCAGGACATTTACTCCATCCTCTTTACAAAAATGCCAGGCATCCGTAGCGAAATCTTCATCCATAAATACATCACCTGAATCTATGCATAGTAATAAGACTCTAGAAGTGCCTAAAAGAATGATAGTGAAAAGTGAAATCCATGAAAAATCATCGTCACATTGTGAAGAATTTGATGAAAACTTGCAGGG
This sequence comes from Ostrea edulis, assembly GCF_947568905.1. Classification (NCBI taxonomy): domain Eukaryota; kingdom Metazoa; phylum Mollusca; class Bivalvia; order Ostreida; family Ostreidae; genus Ostrea; species Ostrea edulis. Next base: position 62,675,291 of record NC_079164.1, read on the forward strand.
AGCAACATCATCTGTTCACAACACCTTAAACACTAAGCAACCAGAAATGAAAGATCTGTAAGTGTTATAAAAGAATAGCTATTATTTTTTTTATATCTCCTTGTGTCCTTCAGATAGTGATTATAGTTTTTACCTCACCTGAGATGAAAGCTCAAGTGAGCTTTTTTTTTATCATATTTTGTCCTGTGTCTGTCTGTATACTTTGAACATTTTTTACTTCTCCAGAACCACAGGGCTAATTTCAATCAAACATGCCATGCAGCATCCTTGGGTGAAAGGGATTTAAAGTTGTTCAAATGAAGGGTCATGTGTGCACCCTTTTTAAAAGGGAGTTAGAAATGGTGAAAATATGGTGGCATTTTTTGAGTAGCTTCTTCTCAAGTCCACTGGACCAGAAAAAACAAAACTTATGTGAAAGCTTCCTAATGAGTGGAGATTCAAAATTGTCGAATTCATGTCCAGTGGGAGTAGGCTTAGGCCACCATAGGGAATCAATTGATGCTTTATGTGGTGATATATAGGAAATACAATTTAAAAAATTCTCAAGACCAGGAGGTCCATAATTAGTCATTCTGAGGAAGTGCAGATTCAATTTTGTTTAATTTGTGGGGTAGGATGGGGTCACAATAGGGGATTTGAACTTTTCTAACTTTCTTAAAAATGAAAATGTTTTTAGAAGAAAGATTTGTTTAGAAAAACCCAAGAATTGTTAGATACATTGTCAGAGTGCAATGGGTACCTGTTCAAAGTACTTCTGTAAGTAGTAACGTGCATGATTAAAGTATCATGACAGAACGTGTTTGAATGCAACTTTTATATTTAGGTAAATAGAATAACGTCCACACAATAAACCTTACTCTGTTTACAAGTTGTGACAGAAATTATCATGTTATTTCTATCATACTTTTAAGCTGTAATAGTATTAGTGTTTGTAATAAAGATTTCAATCTGAATTTTTCTGATGAAAGACTTGTCAAATATAGGGCATATGTGTCCTGTCAGTGCCCCTAGGTATACATGTACTTGTTTCACATTTTCATTATTTTAACTGCAGGGTTGCTGAGTCCTTTGATTCTTTGTTGATGCAACGTAGAAGTGACATGATGGGTAGAATGCAGGGTTACAGGTAATTTAGAGCTCGTGTTAGTACAGACTAATGGAGGGTTACAGGTAATTTAGAGCTCGTGTTAGTACAGACTAATGCAGGGTTACAGGTAATTTAGAGCTCGTGTTAGTACAGACTAATGCAGGGAAACAGGTAATTTAGAGCTTGTGTTAGTACAGACTAATGCAGGGAAACAGGTAATTTAGAGCTTGTGTTAGTACAGACTAATGCAGGGAAACAGGTAATTTAGAGCTCATGTTAGTACAGACTAATGCAGGGAAACAGGTAATTTAGAGCTCGTGTTAGTACAGACTAATGCTGGGTTACAGGTCCGACAGGCAATAAGGCATTTCATAGGGCTATGTTTTTGCTTTGCATCTGACTGTTTATTTTTACTTAAATTTAAAAAAAAAAAACCCTCATGCTTTTACAGTTTTCACGACACGACAACTTTAAATGTCATGGAAGCTCGTGTTAATAGTCAAATCCATTAAAAGTTTAATGATCCAGAATTCGACAACAGTATATTTCCCACGTTATACACAGAATTATTAGGAATTCTTTATAGATGTGCATGCATATGGTGATGTACATTTGTAGATACAATCTCTCCCCTTGGGAATGACACTTGTTAAAAAATTTACTGTATTAATTTTTTGCCCCCATCACAAAGTTATTATTATTATTATGTTTATTCAGACAAAGCATCAGATAAATTACAAATCTTAATCATATACATTGTAAAATACATTAATTATACATTGTAAAATACATTAATTTTTTTTCAAAGCATGACAACCTATACACAGGGGAGTGTTGTTGGTATAGGGCATCTTCATTTTGCTATTGTATTAATGCTATATGTATTTCTCTTTGTAGAATTCTGGAAAACTTATCTGGTGGTGCTAAATCTAAATCTGTAAGTTCTCAATATATAACATTACTCAACACAAACAACTACCACAAAAGTGGTTATTTACACTTGGGGTGAAGTACACGGTTTTCCACGTCCAATATTAACGCATGGGGGGAAAATACATGGTATCTAAATATAATATATATTATATCAAATATTTATGACTATACGTGTGAGGAAATTTACTAACTTGTTACATGACTGCGTAATGGGTGTAAATCCCCCCCCCCCCCCCCCCCCCTTTGAGTAATTAACCACTTTTACTGTAGAATTATCAGTATACCCACTGGAAATAAAGTTTGTGGATGTACTTGGTCAGGTTTTCTGTGTTGCTATTTTTGTCGGGAGAATACCTGTTAGTTAAATCTACTCGGTGATTTTCTTTCTAAATAAACCTTTGCACATGCTATTTCCAATATTTATCAGATTTTGAGGATGTATATTTTCTTGTCATTGAATCATTCCTTTGACCTGGTGCCCATCTTGTAACATTACTGTAGACTCCTTATTTCATGTGTCAGAGTACGTTAGATTGCGAAATGACTTGTAGACATCAAGTCACAAGAACATGGAATTCACAGGCTGACTTTTGATCGAGAGTTTTGGAATATATTTCAGCACTGTAGAAATAAGAGCGAGTAATTGTATTTCGTAAGTGACCATTCTAGCTTAATTACATGTGAATATTTAGGAATCTACAGTATTCTGGAATGTTTTTAAACCTTGGATTTTATGGGACCTCCAATTTTAAAATCTTTGTTTAGTTAGACGTTCAGAGCGTGTTGCACCTCGGTTTATATTGTAAATATATTTTTGTTTTATATCCCCATGTAGAATTTTTTACTTGTATTGAGATGTCACCAGTATAAATGTACAAAATGATACAAAAGTATTCAGTCAATTTGATTTTTTCCTATGTATTGCATATATACTGACATGTTTTGAAATCCCTACCATGAAATTATAATTTGTTTATATTTTCGTAATATGTAACATAAAAATGTTTACATTCAAATATATGCATTTTTTGCACATTCAAAGTCAAAAAATGTAGTACATGTATTAAAGTATGGCTATTAAAGTAAAAGTGAAACTGCATTCTCTGGTAAAATATTGATACAGGTATAACAGGAAAAAATATATCATTTTGTACATGACTTCATTATATCACATTCCCATATGCAATATAGCAGATAAGTCGCTCAACGTCCAAAGGCTTATTAGGGCCCTGCCTAATGACAGGCGCCCAATAGTAATCTGTCCTGTCGAAAGTGGAACAGAGTTATTTACTTAGTGCTGAAATTGGGAAATGACATGATTATATTGTTTGGCCTAAAAGGCAAAGCTGTAATGTATTGAATTTGGTGTAAATTACTATGCCGTTAAAGATAGAAATTAAATTATTTTTGTATACATTCATTTAGATTATATACCTTTTTGAGCTAATTCTTTCAATTCATACAACCTTGAAGAATTAAATTTTTTTCTTTTGTAGACAAGTACTGCAATTATGTCAAGGAAAATTTCAGATAGTGTGTTGGTGCACAGCTTGAAGAAAATAAGTCCATATGTAGACTTTGATAGTGTTCCTTTTGTGCCAGAGCTGAACGAGGTATGTGATACATTTGAGTCGTGAATGAAACAAGGGACTTTGAGACTTGTATTTTTCACCTGTCTGTTAACAAAGTTTATGGGGAATAATTATAGGAATCGCCATGTTTGTACAAAGTAACCCCGTTATTACGTTTCTCATTTTGTCACAATAAAATAACGTAATAAAGGGGACAACAAAATAAAAGCTGCCAGTAAAATCCAATTAAAACATTGGGGAAAAAAATCATATTCTCGATAATTGGGAGGGGGGTGTTGAAAATTTTTTTGAGGTCACTTAGAAAGCAAAAGATTATTTTAAAAAATTGTGTAGGCAATGACTGCGGTGGAGAAACAATAGACCCACATACTTAACACAGATATTGCTTATGGGCAGATGATGTGTCATGACCCTGAATCAAGTCCATCTGGTCTAAGTCAAGGTCACTGGTAAAGATATGAAATTTCTTTGCAGGCCATGATGTTGAAAAGAGGTTAGCAGTTCATATATATTTTTTAAAGTTTGCTTAAAAACAGACGATGTGTCTTGATCTTGAACCAAGATCATTTTATGCATCTTTTTGACCTTCCATCAACATGAACAAAATCATTTACTGCTGATGAAGTAACTTGGCAATCAGGGTTTCATTTAGCACTAATGCACTGAAGTTTGTGTTGGTCTGTGAAAGAATGAGTTCTTCGTATTTGATTCGCATTTTGTAACAATTTGATGCATGCAACTTAAGATGTTAAAATTTTTTTTTTATATAATTAGACGTTGGAGTGGAAAAGTCTTTTGTAAACATAAAAAGACTTGAATCTTTATTTACATAACACAGTTAAGGCTAAAATATTGCTCTTATCCTTGCATTCAGAAGGTCAAAATTTTGGCTGTTAACATTAAATGCGTTATATTTTTATGCCCCCCTTTGAAAAAGAGGGGGCATATTGTTTTGCACCTGTCGGTCGGTCGGTCTGTAGACCATGTGTTGTCCGCTCAATATCTTGAGAACCATTCACTTGATGATAATGATATTTCATATGTGGATTAGTTATGAGTAGAAGAGGATCCCTATTGTTTTTCAGGTCCAAAGGTCAAGGGTCAATCTACTCTGGACATAGGAATATAATGTCCGCTCAATATCTTGAGAACCCTTTGCTTGAAAGACATCAAACTTGGCACACTGGTACATCCTAAGGAGAAGATGACCCCTATTGATTTTGAGGTCATGGTCAAAGGTCAAGGGTCAAACTGGACATAGGAATATACTGTCCGTTAAATATCTCGAGAACCCTTTGCTTGACAGACATCAAACTTCATACACTGGTACATTTTCAAGAGAAGATGACCCCTATTGATTTTGAGGTCACATGGTCAAAGGTCAAGGGTCAAACTTGACATGGGAATATACTGTCTGCTCAGTATCTTGAGAACCCTTTTCTTGACAGACATCAAACTTGGTACACTGATATGACTTCAGGAGAAGATGACCACTATTGATTCTGAGGTCACATGGTCAAAGGTCAAGGGTCACACCAGACAGGAATATAATGTCCGTTCAATATTTTTAGAACCCTTCGCTTGGCAGACATCAAACTTGGTCCACTGTACATCTTCAGGAGAAAATTATCCCTATTTATTTTGAGGTCACATGTTTAAAGGTCAAGGGTCAAACTGGACATAGGAATATACTGTCCGTTCAATATCTTGAGAACCCTTTGCTTGACAGACATCAAACGTGGTACACTGGTACGTCTTCAGGAGAAGACGACCCCTATTGATTTTCAGACCACATGGTCAAAGGTCAAGGGTCAAACTGGACATTGTAATATACTGTCTGCTCCATATCTTGAGAACCCTTTGCTTGACAGACATTAAACTTGGTTTACTGGTACATCTTCAGGAGAAGATGACACCTATTGATTTTGAGGTCGCGTGGTCAAAGGTCAAGGGTTAAACTGTACATAGGAATATACTGTCCGCTCAATATCTTGAGAACCCTTTGCTTGACAGACATCAAACTTGGTACACTGGTACATCTTCAGGAGAAGATGACTACTAATTATTTTAAGGTCACATGGTCAAAGGTCAAGGGTTAAACTGTACATAGGAATATACTGTCCGTTCAATATCTTGAGAACCCTTTGCTTGACAGACATCAAACTTGGTACACTGGTACTTCTTCAGGAGAAGATGACTACTAATTATTTTAAGGTCACATGGTCAAAAGTCAAGGGTCAAATTGGACATAGGAATATACTGTCCGTTCAATATCTTGAGAACCCTTTGCTTGACAGACATCAAACTTGGTACACTGGTACATCTTCAGGAGTTGATGACCCCTATTGATTTTTAGGTCACATGGTCAATCCACTCTTGACATAGGAAGATATTGTCTGCTCAATATTTTGAATTGATGATACTACTCTCAATTAAATGATGTGTGTGTGTGTATAACCCTTTTCAATTTTGCACCATGGGGGGCATATGTGTTTTACAAACATCTCTTGTTAATGTTTAATATAAGAAATGAAATATTTTTTTTCCAGAAAACATGAACCTGTCCCTTTAATGTATTGGGGGGGGGGGGGGGGGGGGGGGGGGGGGGGGGGTTGACCCCCAAATTAGACAAATGTGGTCAAAAACATGAATGAAAACAGGTCTTATTGACTATATTTTTGTTTAAACCACAAAATCTGAAAAAGTTTTGAAAGGGTATCCATTCCCTATATTCTGTGGGAATATTAGACAGAATTTTATTTCAGGGAATGTTTATTAAGATGTGTTGTAATGTTTATCAGGGGAGGTTAATCTTCCATGCCCATAACTCTCTACAATGATTAGAACCCCACATATGGAGTGTTCCCTATGCTAAGATTTCACCAAGTAGGAGAAAAATAATGTTCTCTTGCTACAGTCCTGTCTATACTTATGAAAAAATGAGGTAAAAATATTGAAATTTAATATTAAGGGGGTACTTTACATCGTTATGATAATGGCTGACTTCCTTTTAAAACATGGATGAAAATTTAAATTATTATTGCCTAGTTGAGTAGGTTAGCTCGTCGACTTATGAATTATAGATAAATGGTTCGAGTCCAGCAGTGGTTTTATATTTTTTTCAGATTGCTTTCTACTAATACTGAATTTTTTGACTTAATAAAGTAAATTTCAGTATCAATTTCATAATATTTTTGCACATAACCTTCACTTTTCATCCATATCAAATTTCTCTGGTGTAGCATACCTCCTTAAAGATAACCTTTGAAATAACTTGAACTTGCAGTGGTCACCCTATTTTGATATTCCATGTGGAGAACATTTTAAATTAAAAAAAAATTACACTGAGAATTTGAATTTTTAAAGATAAAAGCAATCACTGGAATAATAGTTTTACTAACCAATGTTTGGTACATTTGATGGTTCACTATGGACAACCCTAATTTTAAGATCAAATAGGTCACAGATGATATAAAGAGAGATGTGTTTTACCAAAATTCTTTTGCAAGTTTGTTGAATAAGATTATATAACTTTATTTTTGGTATATTTATCATAAAAATACAATCTTGCTAATTGTAACAGTGGCAAATTGGAAAAAGCTAGAAGCTCAGGTTTACTCCTATCTTGCTTATCAATAAACACCAATGTGTTTATTGCTTTTTCTCAATGATTTTGAAATTTCTTCCTATATGTACTGTACCTCGAATATTAAAGATAAATGTACCGGTATATACTGTGTAGATTTATTATAAATAAATGTACCAGATTATAAATAAATGTACCAGATTATAAATAAATGTACCGGTATATACTTTGTAGATTTATTATGATTTTCACATCTGTAGGTTTTTTTTAAATTTTGCTTTGTAGATTCTAAAAGGCTTTGAATTTCCCTCTCCAATGTTGATCCAGGCCTATGGATGGCCATATATAATGAAGTTAAAACACATGGTGGGAATATCACCTGTCAGCACGGGCAAAACGTTCACCTACCTGTGTCCACTACTTAGTGAGCTGCTCCACCCTCTGTCCTATAAAGAGTTGGCCATTGGCAATGGGGTAAGAATGGATTATCTGTGACAGCTTCTAGTATGCTTGTTCCAATGATTTGTTTGTATACAAACAAAATTGATCATTTGTCTGTGAATGTGTAAAAAATTACACCTTTGCTGCAATATTTTCAAACATCCACATGTAGTAAAGCTGTAAGTTTCTTCAAATCAGACAGGGAAACAATGGTAGGGACAAAGTTTAGTGATTATTTTTTTAATTTAAATTATGTTATCAGCAGTCATTTTTATACACACATCATAGATAGATCATATTGTATGGTGGAGCTTGCTAGTCTGTCAACACCTTGTGGATCAGATAAAAAGACATTAATTAAAAAGCCAGGATCATCGAATTTGGTACACATGTTCTCATAGTAAGAGGAAGAAGACTATTGTTTTTCAAGGTCAAGATCAGACTTATGGGACTAGTAATTTTATAGGCACAAAACAAGGTAGAAACAGTAATACAAATATTCCTCAGAGGCGGGATGTACAGTAAAACACAGTTATAGTGAACCTCCAGGGATAGTGAAAAATAGTTCGTTATAACCAAACTTTGTTATATCCAATAAAAGTTTCTTTATTTTCTCTCGTAGGGGAAGAAATATCACTTCACAATAAGCATTGATTCATTACAATCATGTTCGTTTTAAGCATGTTTTACTATGTAATTGTGTAATATTTCTGTCTGTTTTGTGTGTTCATCCATCAGCAGGAAGGATAAAAAGAGCACTAATAAGGCTAAGATAATCAAACCTGGTACACATGTGGTGAAAGAAAGATGCTTGTTATTTTCCAAGGTCTAGGTCATACTCTCATAGGTAAAAAAACCCAACAAACTTTTAAGACTAATATCATCAAACATGCTATCCAGGGTGGGTCCAAAGTAGTCATGGTGTAAATATAAGATATTATGTAAAGTCTTTCATTAGGATGGGCATTTCCAGGGGCATTTGTGTGTTTTTTTAAAGAATATATCTTGTTTTATACTTCTGTTGAATATTAGAATTTAGCTTAGAGATGCAGAACAGGAAAATTGTTATAGATTTCATAGCCCTTGTGGCTAGTGATATTTTAAAGTAATACTCAGGTGACTGATAAGGCCTGTAGGCCTCTTGTTTTGATGTTATGACATCTATTCTCTGATTACTTCTGTATTCTAAATATATTGGACAGGTGTATTTTGCATTGTGAGCTTTGCTTTGTTCCAGTACTGCACTGAACCATAAGAAAAACAAATGTACAGCTGTTAAAATGAGTTGTTTTTATTGTAGCCGCTTGCTTTGATATTGGTGTCCTCCTGGAGAAAGGCCCAGTCTGTGTTTGACATAACCCGTGGACTACTGAGGGACCACAAACGGCCCCGCCCCCTTGTCATTTATGGAGGGGGATGTGAACAGAATCAATATGTAAGTGGGAAAAGATAAATCTGACCTTTATATTGAAGATTCCACTGGACAAATATTTGAATTCCCGATTCCTCTTGCCTAATTGTTGTAACAGATTAAGTTTTCATCAGAGTTTTAATTTAAAGTTTTATTTATTTTAACTTAAAGGCAGTGATGAGTTGATTTGAAAAATAGAATGAATGGAAAGACATTTAAACAAGCTAGCTGCCACTTACATTTTAGGTACCACTGATGAATGGCTGTGAGATTCTGATTGCCACGCCTCCATGTCTTGTTCGAATGATCAATCGCAGATACACAGATCTCCAGCGACTTTGTCACTTGGTCAGTTATAGTCACATTGTACTTGTCATTTACATGCATAAGTCCAGTCCTGTGTTGAAGAATCATTTCTATTTAAACTATTGCCATTTTGGCTTTCAATACTTTTTAGTTTAGAGCTTTCTTCCTTTCTGTATAGAACAACTTTTGTGTACATACTTACATGTATGAATATTTTAAAAATAATTCTTGTGTGAATAATGGAAATCAGATAAAGTAGGAAAATGTTAAAATTGTTTGTCTTAACAGGTCGTCAGTGATGCTGATTTAGTGCTGAAAGAGTATTCAGAGGAGGTAAGGTGGAGTTACTGTATTAATACTGGTTACAAATGTTCCTGTACAGCTGTATGTAGGAGATATTTATGGAGTCTGCTTGCCTGATGATGAAAATCAGTATATGAGACAAACATAAGCATGGAACTGTGATGGTGCATGTTGGAAAATATATGGATATTATAAATTTAAAAAATTGCCTTTTAGGTTGCATTTTTAAAAGTTAAATTCAAAAACAATATTTCTATGCCATATATCTTCTACCTGCATTCTCCAGCTTTGATGCTCGTCTATGATGGTGATTATGAGAGCTGAGGGCAATGTTTTAAGTAGATTTTGCACATCAGTGATGGTAATTCATGATCTCTAGTGATGGTAATTCGTGATTTCTGGAATCAATATGCATCTGATGACTGTTTTGTTATAATGACATTGTTAATAATTGACAACAGTTGTAATAATAAATACTATATTTTTCTATATAATTGTGAAACTGGATGATGCACTGGCAAAAAAACTGCTGACATTTAGTTAGCTTCATGTGTGGTGTTTTACAGGTACAGAAAATCATGGAATGGTTTGCTGAAGCCAGAAAAGAGAATATTCACAAATCTGTCCCCTACCAGATCATCACCATAGGAACACAGTGGACTCCAGTTGTCAACAATTTCACCAAGGCATACATGCCAGACCCGTCCATTGTCATTACATCTCGTTTTGAGGCAGCCATATATGGGAAAGTCATACAGGTACAATTACGAAATGAATTTCAGGGGGGCGTGAACTGTGATGCTTCACGCCAGCATACTAATGCGTTTCATGAAATGAACAGTATGCTGGTATGAAGCTTTGCAGTTCATCCCCCCCCCCCCCCCCCCCCCATATATTTTCAAAACTGAAATTTATTTTTATTTATTGGCATTCCACTTAGATTTCTGGTGGAATTCCCAATCATTGAAATAGATGTACAGTTAAACTCGAATATAGCGAACACGGATATAGCGAAATTACGACTATAGCGAAGTGAAAACGATTTCCCCAGCAAATTCTCTATATATTCTATATAAAAATCTAGATGTACAGTAAAACTCGAATATAATGAACACGGATATAGCGAATTTACGGATATAACGAAGTAAATTCCTATTCCCCTTGAATTAAAAATGAACGTAAAAATCACCTTTTATAACGAATTTATTTTTTTCATTTTAAACTCTTTGTGATTTTTAACAATCGTTTTCCATTGACATAAAGGATCCACACTTATTGCGACATTTCTGTTTGTATTTTTTTAAAAAAGGTTGTTAACGCAAAACAATACTTGCACATACATTTAGGAAATGTATTGTCGGTATTGTTTACTATTCTCGTTAATTAAATTTGAAGTTTGATTGCATTTATTTTATCGTACACTCCTTTATTTGTGTAAAGCAATAAGTAAATGACAATTGCAATAGATTGTACATGTATGTAATGCACAAACTTTTGTTGACATTTCTCTCTCGACATGTTCTTGCATGACTTAATAATCCATCAATAATCCATCAAGATAAATTATCATATATAAATCAATGTGTATATTTCTTGTATAAAGATATTTCTTCTCGAAAATATATATGCTTTATTTCTCTTAAAGACAATACAAACGCAAGTATATCAATTGCTGCTTTCTTATATAACTGGTATACATGTAGAACAAATCAGTTTTATAACGAATTCGTTATATTTGAAACATGAATTTGCTATAAACATATAGCGAATTACGCTTATAGCGAATTTTTATGGAGGGTCCCCAGAGTTTTACTGTACAATCTTTATCAAGATCATACGCACATTGTTAGCAACTGCATTACAATATTGAAGAAATGGGTTTTCAGTACAACTGCATTACAATATTGAAGAAATGGGTTTTCAGTACAACTGCATTACAATATTGAAGAAATGGGTTTTCAGTACAACTGCATTACAATATTGAAGAAATGGGTTTTCAGTACAATTGCATTACAATATTGAAGAAATGGGTTTTCAGTACAACTGCATTACAATAATGAAGAAATGGGTTTTCAGTACAATTGATAAAGATATCGGAGGCAAACACATTGGGGAGGTACAGACATGTATAACAAGATGAGTTTAAAGTCACCTGAGTAACTTGTATGATCTGTTGCTAATTATATCTGTTCATTTTGCATTACTTTGAATTTTTAAACATTATCTAATGAACCAATTGTAACCAAATTTTGTGTGTAGGATCTGTAGAGAGAATAAAAATTGTGATTTTCATGGTTATGCACACTTGGGGCTTTATGAGTAGGACCATAATCTGAAAATGATGCAATTTCTAAGATCTTTACTGATGATCAGATAAGTTGAGTGCTGAGTTACAATGGAAATGTAGGCCTCGAGCACACTTGTGACCCTGTGGTCTAGGCCTGGGGCATGGCTAAATAAATCCTGTACATGTAGTTGGAATTTGTTCTTTCCAAATCATCTTTATTCCTGAACATGTACATGTAAGAAAGAGTTATAGTGTACATGTAGGCCACAATCAAAACTTTTCTGTTTCGTTGTCCCAGAGTCATATGACCTGGCTATAGATGATGAAGATGTATTCACTTTTTAAAATTTCTCCTAAACATGTCTCAGACAAAATAAATGGTGCATAGTCATCGTTGATACAAATCTAAGCTGATGTGGTACTGTATATAAGAAGTACAACCAAGTCTGATTGTCTATTACCCTACCATCTAACATTTAGCCTAGGTATATGATTTACATAATGTACATGTATGTTTACAGAACAAGTTTAGGTTTCGTCACACTGGACTGGTTTTTATGAGATTTACAAAACAAGTTTAGGTTTCGTCACACTGGACTGGTTTTTATGAGATTTACAGAACAAGTTTAGGTTTCGTCACACTGGACTGGTTTTTATGAGATTTACAGAACAAGTTTAGGTTTCGTCACACTGGACTGGTTTTTATGAGATTTACAGAACAAGTTTAGGTTTCGTCGCACTGGACTGGTTTTTATGAGATTTATGGAACTTTGTACTGGATGTAGTTTTCTAAACTTTCTCTATACTGCTTTAACTTAAGAATCTGAAATTTGATCATAGTTATCAAATGGGTAGATACATATTAAATTTCACTTTCGTCATTGTTCAATATTCTGATTTGTCCTTGTTGTTGAATGAATTAATTCTTGTACTTTGTTGAGCTATTTGTATTTTTCTATTGTGTGAGATCTGTATGATTTAGGGCATACCAATTTGTAATCAAGTTTGTCGGATTTGCCACTTCTATTCAAAAAAGAGATTGAAATTATATTTTCTGATATTAAAAAAATGTTCGTCCAAAAATATCCATTCATAAAGTCTTTGACTTTTATTCCAACACTGAAGATATCAGTATAATGTAGGTAGAATACAATGCCAGTGTTGAAGACGCTAGGGAGAAGTCAATATGCTGATTTTTGTATGCTTCATTGTTCAGAATACTGGAGGTTACTGTAAACGTATTATATTTGGCGTGTACGATATTTGGCGGAAATCATTTTTTCAACAAGTTAGCGTAGATTTGATTTAGCGCATTCCTGAATTACTTTAAACATCTAGATTTACGGATGGCATTTAGCGATGTACTTGATTTAGCGGAAGCTGCGTTCCGCCAAAGGCGCTAAATAGAATACACAGCCAAATGTAATACATTTACAGTAAGTTGTTCATAATGCACCAATAGAACCTGAAGCTAAGGACTCGTGGAGCATTGTTTGATGCAACAGGAAAGACATCTGATTGTTGACAAATTTTGTGTATCAAAATTAAAGAAAATGTAAAAAGCGAGTTGTAATTGGAAGACTGGACATGGTCTTGGCAATAGATATACTATCTATTTCTCTATACTTTTAAGAATTATTTTACTTACAATTTTTTTTATTATACCTAAACTGTTGATGTACATGTGAAATAAGTTGGTAAATAGCTTCTTAGAGCTAATGTTTCTCTAATTATGCATGCCTGACTTTGAAATAAAGAATATTTCAGTGTACGCGAATGATTTTTATTATACGCCCGTCTTAAGACGGGCCGTATTATGTTATGGCCTTCATGTCCGTCCGTCTGTCCGTCTGTCTGTCTGTCCGTCCGTCCGTCCGTCTGTTAGCTTTTTCGTGTCCGGCTCATAACTTAAATACTATAAGGCCTAGAATAATCAAACTTTGTCAGTTGATACATCTTGGGTAGAAGGTGTGTCGCACATTAAAACCAGGTCGCTGTGACTTTTAATTAAGAAGATATGGCCAAATATGGTAAAACCCTGTCCGGCTCATAACTTGAAAACTATTTGATCTAGAATCATGAAACTTGGTCATCTTATGCATCTTAGGTAGAAGGTGTGTCGCACTGTACTTTAAGGTCACTGTGACATTTAGTTGAAGTGATTTTTTGAAAAAAGTATGTTATAATTGGTACAATTCCTACTCATATAAGAGTTTTGTAGAAAACCTCATTCAAAAATGTTACATCAAGAAAACACATATTTTTTTTATGATATACTGTACAGCTTTTTTTTAGCCTATGTAATGTTTCCTTTGTTTCTAACAATAACATGAGAAATTCCACTTGTCCCATGGGAGTAGCATGCAAAGGGCATTTTGACAAGACTAATTAATGAGTTTTGTGTAGAGCATCTCTGATCAACATGATCAAGCAGGTGTTATCTTTATCTCTAGGGAATTGGGCAGAGAGATCTTAGCCTCTTAATTGCAGATATACCAGAAATTATTTGTGAAAGTGAATTTGTTTGTTGTGGTTAGTCTTTATTTTCAAAATTAATTTGACATTGTACTATATAATTTTTAATTTTTTTTCTCAGCAACCTATATGCAGAGTATCATTTCTCACTAAGACAACAAATGGTTGCAATATGTATAAAGGCCTATTTTAATGATTAGTATTTTGATGTTTTGTCATGGCTGTGGCATTGTTCAGAAAAAAGATATACAATGAACAAAGCTGCAGATTGGGCTTTTGTGTAAATCTGAACAGATGAAATAGTATTGCAATAACCATATTAAAAAATGTTAATTCAAGAAACTACACATTCTTCATTATATACACTGTACTATACAGCAGTATATAACAAACAAATTATTTCTTTTGTGTCAGTAACAAGAGAAATTTCCCTTGTCCCATGGGTGTAATTATCAAGCAATTCAGGAGGCATTTTGCTAACAGAAAAATTGCATTCTGTCAAATTACAGATTAATTAATGAGTTTAGAAGATTTCTGTTACAGCAATCTGATCAAGGAGGTGCTATCTATATCTCTTGCAATCGGGAATTGGGCAGAG
Source organism: Ostrea edulis (assembly GCF_947568905.1). Classification (NCBI taxonomy): domain Eukaryota; kingdom Metazoa; phylum Mollusca; class Bivalvia; order Ostreida; family Ostreidae; genus Ostrea; species Ostrea edulis. The sequence goes on from NC_079164.1 coordinate 62,690,310, forward strand.
GAATCTGGCCTTCTAATTGATCTGTCAAATTTTAGAACAGTTCTAATTGGTAGCCATTACTTTGAAAGTTTATTTGGTATAAAGTTTAAGAATTAATATGATATTGTAAAATATATTTTTATTTTATATCTCAACAACAAGGTGCAGATTGTCATGTCTCACTAAGATGAAGTTTTACAGTCTAAGAATAAACATAATGACTAATGTTTGATGTTTTATTACGCTGTGCATTGTTCTTCATTCCTTAAAATACAATGAGCAAAGCTGCAGATGTGCATTTCTCAAGTCTAACACAACCAGTTGAGAAATATATGATGTATTATTTTTTTCTAATTAATAATTACACCATAGGAGATGCACCAGTATTTGAAATAACCGTTTTTAATCTATATTTATTTATATTGACATCACCATGCATATTTTACTTTTATACTTGAAGATTTGACAAAGGCAGATACTGATATATGTATTTTTTGATATGTTGAATAAATCAACCTTTTTGAGTACTCCCATTTATTGTAAGTTGTTTGCTTGGATAAAGGGCTATCTTGCACTTTAATCATTTCATTGAAACCATTTGGGAAAATGTTTTTATATCCTTTTAAAAATCATTAAGCTTACATTATCAATATTTGAAGCAATGCCACATGAGGCCATAAAGTGGGTAAGATTCTTAAGGAAGGTTGACATTTGGTTCCATGCATACCTATCTCTTCATGGTGATATGTTCATGTTAACAATATGTGACGGGCGTATCATGTGCCGTGGCGGTGCACTTTATTCTTCTTGTGACCCAACACTGCATGATAGTTAACAATTGATTTTTCTTCTTGTGACCCAACACTGCATGATAGTTAACAATTGGTTTTTCTTCTTTATTTATAGCAAGTTCAAATGTGTCAAAGTTCACAGAGGTCAAAAAGACTTTTGGAGCTCTTAGATACCATCTTAACCAATGGTATAAAGGTCATTATTTTCACCACCACAGTCAATGATGTCTGCTTCCTCCTCAGGGTAAGTCCAGCTGATTGTCTTTTGGTTGATATTATACTAGTGTTTGGGTATATGGAAAAGGTATTCATGTTCCTCTGCTCAGACTTTCAGACTCATCCACGTCTTGTGCTGAAAACTTTGAATTGAATCTTTCATGGAATGTTTGCATTATCCATTTTAGTTGTTGAAAAGTCACTCTCTCTGTTGTGATAAAGTTCACCACCAAATGGAGAGCTATGAGATTGAATCGGTGATCCATGACTGGAAATCGGGCTCAGAGAAAGACAGTCCAAAGCTTCTAGGTAATGTTATTAACACATAGTAATCACATGCGATGCCTTTGTAAGGTTTTGTACTGTACTTTGAAATGAGTCATAAAGGCAACAGTCAGTTTATGCTGTTGAGATATCTATCTCATGTGAGCCAAAGCACAGTGTACTAGCTATATGTGTCTATGTATGTCTAATGAAGTGTTCACAGTGTACTAGCTATATGTGTCTATATATAATGAAGTTTTCACAGTGTACTAGCTATATGTGTCTATATATAATGAAGTTTTCACTGTGTACTAGCTATATGTGTCTATATATAATGAAGTTTTCACTGTGTACTAGCTATATGTGTCTATATATAATGAAGTTTTCACAGTGTACTAGCTATATGTGTCTATATATAATGAAGTTTTCACTGTGTACTAGCTATATGTGTCTACATATTTCTAATGAAGTGTTCACAGTGTACTAGCTATATGTGTCTATATATAATGAAGTTTTCACAATGTACTAGCTATATGTGTCTATATATAATGAAGTTTTCACTGTGTACTAGCTATATGTGTCTATATATAATGAAGTTTTCACAGTGTACTAGCTATATGTGTCTATATATAATGAAGTTTTCACTGTGTACTAGCTATATGTGTCTATATATAATGAAGTTTTCACTGTGTACTAGCTATATGTGTCTACATATTTCTAATGAAGTGTTCACAGTGTACTAGCTATATGTGTCTATATATAATGAAGTTTTCACTGTGTACTAGCTATATGTGTCTACATATAATGAAGTTTTCACAGTGTACTAGCTATATGTGTCTATATATAATGAAGTTTTCACAGTGTACTAGCTATATGTGTCTATATATAATGAAGTTTTCACTGTGTACTAGCTATATGTGTCTACATATTTCTAATGAAGTGTTCACAGTGTACTAGCTATATGTGTCTATATATAATGAAGTTTTCACAGTGTACTAGCTATATGTGTCTATATATAATGAAGTTTTCACTGTGTACTAGCTATATGTGTCTATATATAATGAAGTTTTCACAGTGTACTAGCTATATGTGTCTATATATAATGAAGTTTTCACTGTGTACTAGCTATATGTGTCTATATATAATGAAGTTTTCACTGTGTACTAGCTATATGTGTCTACATATTTCTAATGAAGTGTTCACAGTGTACTAGCTATATGTGTCTATATATAATGAAGTTTTCACAGTGTACTAGCTATATGTGTCTATATATAATGAAGTTTTCACAGTGTACTAGCTATATGTGTCTACATATTTCTAATGAAGTGTTCACAGTGTACTAGCTATATGTGTCTATATATAATGAAGTTTTCACAGTGTACTAGCTATATGTGTCTATATATAATGAAGTTTTCACAGTGTACTAGCTATATGTGTCTATATATAATGAAGTTTTCACAGTGTACTAGCTATATGTGTCTACATATGTCTAATGAAGTTTTCACAGTGTACTAGCTATATGTGTCTATGTATGTCTAATGAAGTTTTCACAATGTACTAGCTATATGTGTCTATATATAATGAAGTTTTCACTGTGTACTAGCTATATGTGTCTATATATAATGAAGTTTTCACAGTGTACTAGCTATATGTGTCTACATATTTCTAATGAAGTGTTCACAGTGTACTAGCTATATGTGTCTACATATGTCTAATGAAGTTTTCACAGTGTACTAGCTATATGTGTCTATATATAATGAAGTTTTCACAGTGTACTAGCTATATGTGTCTATATATAATGAAGTTTTCACAGTGTACTAGCTATATGTGTCTATATATAATGAAGTTTTCACTGTGTACTAGCTATATGTGTCTACATATTTCTAATGAAGTGTTCACAGTGTACTAGCTATATGTGTCTACATATGTCTAATGAAGTTTTCACAATGTACTAGCTATATGTGTCTATATATAATGAAGTTTTCACTGTGTACTAGCTATATGTGTCTATATATAATGAAGTTTTCACAGTGTACTAGCTACATGTATATGTGTCTACATATGTCTAATGAAGTTTTCACAGTGTACTAGCTATATGTGTCTATATATAATGAAGTTTTCAGTGTACTAGCTATATGTGTCTATATATGTCTAATGAAGTTTTCACGTTTTCACCAAAACTACCGAATGGTGTATATCAACTTGGCACAAAATTCAGTAAATGAAAGAATTGATTAAATCATAAAAATTCAAGAGTCATATCACTTCAAAGGAAGACATTAAGAAATACATGTAGGAGTTGTTTAATAATCTTCTCTTTAATGCTATCATTTTCAAACTTCCTTGACATTTTTATTTGAGTTTTATGGAATAAGTCTAGTGGAAAATCAGTAATTTTCATAGTGTTTAATTTATATGGTGTCTACATACCCACAAATGTACTCCATGAACAAGAGAAACGGAACTGGAATAAGAAATCTTCAATCCTCAGATCCATTCCCCACAAACATGCTTATTTATACACCACAAAGATCGTGATTCTACAGGGTGTGGAAAGAATTTTCCTGGGTGTCTGCTGATAACACATCTGATGTGTCCTGATTCCTGGGTGTTTGATAACACATCTGATGTGTCCTGATTCCTGGGTGTCTGATAACACATCTGATGTGTCCAGATTCCTGGGTGTCTGATAACACATCTGATGTATCCTGATTCCTGGGTGTCAGATAACACATCTGATGTGTCCTGATTCCTGGGTGTCGGATAACACATCTGATGTGTCCTGATTCCTGGGTGTCGGATAATACATCTGATGTGTCCTGATTCCTGGGTGTCTGCTGATAACACATCTGATGTGTCCTGATTCCTGGGTGTCTGCTGATAACACATCTGATGTATCCTGATTCCTGGGTGTCTGCTGATAACACATCTGATGTGTCCTGATTCCTGGGTGTCGGATAACACATCTGATGTGTCCTGATTCCTGGGTGTCGGATAACACATCTGATGTGTCCTGATTCCTGGGTGTCAGATAACACATCTGATGTGTCCTGATTCCTGGGTGTCAGATAACACATCTGATGTGTCCTGATTCCTGGGTGTCAGATAACACATCTGATGTGTCCTGATTCCTGGGTGTCGGATAATACATCTGATGTGTCCTGATTCCTGGGTGTCTGCTGATAACACATCTGATGTGTCCTGATTCCTGGGTGTCGGATAACACATCTGATGTGTCCTGATTCCTGGGTGTCGGATAACACATCTGATGTGTCCTGATGGAATCTCATGGCTATAGTTACCGTGGTATCTATAGACACATAGGTATAGGAATAAGGGCCTCCTGCTTTAAGGACTTATTAAAAATAATGTTCACTACTGTTTCAGTGTGCACGGATGAATGTATAGATGAAATGAAGATAGATAATGCTAACGCAGTAATCCACTTTGACCTACCATCAGAATCCAAGACCAGATTTGGCAATCGTCTCTCCTGCATGAAAAAGTATTATGCACAATACTCAGAATCTGAAGAGGTATTTGAAAATTCAAGCTTGTTACATTAAGCTCATCTAAGCAGAAGACTCGGGAGAACTATTCTGATTGAGGTGTGCTTAGACGAATGACGGGCACATTTTATACCCTACTATATTTTATGATACTTTGTACAAATCATTAGTATACATTTCGCATGGCACTGGCATGTTTATAATATACAAGAAGTCAATAAAAAAGTACACAATAAAGAGAACAGGCCTCCATTGTATTGACTCCTAATGTGTAACTGGATTTGGAATTCCCATCTCTTAAAAACATAATATAATTCCACATAATTGCAAGCAAATTATAGGGGAAAAAATTTGTATTAGTTCTGAAGGGATTATGTGCATATTAGCCTCATTAGCTTGAATGTATTTTGCATGGGGAAAGTTGAAATACAACTATGAATAATAATGTTTTGAAAAAAATGATAACTTGAGAATTATCATATATACATGTACTTGTACTTGCTCTCTTAAGAAATTCAAAGGTTTTAAGTTTACGTTGTAAAATGGTATTCTTAATTTACTTAGGAGGAAGTAGTGCAGCTTGTCAAACCTGTCTCTTACATCCTGATGACCGAGGAGAGCACTGGACAGGCTCGCTCGGTCCGAGACCTGCTGAAACGACTCAAAATTTCAGTTCCCAAACAACTGACAGCCATGCTCGCTGGCATGAAACAGGTGAGGCTCTCTTTAGACAATACTGTAGATCCCTAAATATACGCGAGAAATTTATTATTGCATAATTTTGCGAGAAGCATCACTCACAAAATAAGATTAATTGCTAATTTTATATTGCTTAAAATACATTTAAAAACTCTTGATCTACAGACCACTTGTGAATTCGTGTTCTCGCTATTTGACATGTACAAGGCATTTCGCAATATAAATTACACATGTAAATTAAGGAATCTAGAGTACTGAGGTCTGTACTTTCTAATTGAATAAAACTGTGTTTGACTAGAAATATACTTGCACATGATGAAAAATTTAAAAGTACATATCTTAATTACAGCAACAAGAAGAGGACAAAGAGAAAGGCCTGTGTAGTTATGTTAAAGCTTACGGTACATGTAGGTGAGTTTGTACAGAGAAAGGCCTGTGTAGTTATGTTAAAGCTTACGGTACATGTAGGTGAGTTTGTACAGAGAAAGGCCTGTGTAGTTATGTTAAAGCTTACGGTACATGTAGGTGAGTTTGTACAGAGAAAGGCCTGTGTAGTTATGTTAAAGCTTACGGTACATGTAGGTGAGTTTGTACAGAGAAAGGCCTGTGTAGTTATGTTAAAGCTTACGGTACACATGTGTAGTTATGTTAAAGCTTACGGTACACATGTAGGTGAGTTTGTACAGAGAAAGGCCTGTGTAGTTATGTTAAAGCTTACGGTACACATGTAGGTGAATTTGTAGTTTGAACTACATGGTTTTATATGATGTTTTGCTGTTGAAATTTGGTGTAAATTCTTTGTAGTTTGTAATGCACTTTTGAATTTAAATTCTTGAATTAAAAAATATCTTGATTTTCACTTTCAGTGCACTAAATTAAAAAAAAAATCCAACCCGGTTATGTTTCAATCGTTTTATTCAGCTCATTAGAGGTTACCGTCTCATATATCAAAGTATGAATAAAATATCTTCTGAGGAAAGGAAATAAGATTGGATAAAATCGGGAGAATGGTATTGTGACCGAAGTCTAGTTTTGATTTGCCCAATGATGATAATCAATGCATGAGACAAAGTGTACAGGGCTGTGATTGCCAGTCTTGGAAAATATGTTACAAGTATATCCACTCTTCTTTAGATAAATTAAAAAAAAAAATCTATTTAAAAAAAAAAATTCAAATTTATGTATATGTAATTTCCAAGTTTCATGGTGTCCAGTTTTGATGCCAGTCTGTGATGGTGATTATGAGAGCTGAGGGCAAAACTTGTAGGGAATTCATAAAATGTGCAGGGTCAAGGCCATGCCTATAGTCTCTATAAAATGTACAGGGTCAAGGCCATGCCTATAGTCTCTATCAAGTGTGCAGGGTCAAGGCCCGCCATGCCTATACAGTCTATAAAATGTGCAGGGTCAAGGTCATGCCTATACAGTCTATAAAATAGGCAGGGTCAAGGCCATGCCTATACAGCCTCTATAGAATGGGCAGGGTCAAGGCCATGCCTATACAGCCTCTATAAAATAGGAAGGGTCAAGGCCATGTCTATACAGCCTCTATAGAATAGGCAGGGTCAAGGCCATGCCTATACAGCATCTATAAATATTCTGACAACAGTATGCCACTAGTGATACAGTGTAAGTCATGTTAGGCTCTGAAGTAAAACCCACTAACTTGTACTGCAGGGTAAAAAGGATCAGAAATTGAAATAACATACCTGCTTATTATGATAGGCTTTGAATATTGTCACTTGAGAATCAAAAGATTAGTCTTTTCAAGCCATTCATGTACTATTAAAAATGTACTTAAAGCAGATGTAAACTTTCAAATGTGTATATATTTTACAGGGACATGGAGAAATGTGTATATATTTTACAGGAACATGGAGAAATGTGTATATATTTTACAGGGACATGGAGAAATGTAATTTACTTTTATGTGCATGTCCTATTTCAGGTATCAGACCAGGTGCTCCTACCGACATATCATTCTTTCTGATGTGGACAAACCTTGTTTTGACCTATTGACGTCTGGTGAAGTCAAGGTGAGAAAACAGTCAAACTATTTAGTCATGATTTGATCCAGATATTTGTTGTAAGATGAATGGGCACATGAGTGAGCAGTGAGACAAACACATATTTCTGTGGTCATCCTTTCTTACAAGTTCTATGCAGTTATGTCCTTGGAGTATTGAGTATTCATACAACAAATTATAAGTTGTTTTCATTTTATTTTAGATTTAACATGAAATACATGTATAATTGGTGTAAAAATTGTTTAATTTTTCAAGGCATTGTAACATGGTATTGCTTGAAAAACGATGCAGATTTTAAATTCATGCAGTAAACATTATTTCAATAAGTTTGGGTAATATTAAATTAAAATGTATAAGGAGTGAATTTAATATCAAAGTATGTTATTGGCATTATGGGATAACTTGATCATGATTCTAAAAGGGAAAGCAGTTTATCAAAAGTGTTATCTTCACCAAGTTTCGTTATAACACGGTAACATATATGTACATGTACTTCATTATTAAATTCATTCATTATGATTTAATCTGTCACTTGTTAAATACGCTTTTTATCCTGTTATTTGGATGTAAGTGAAAGCATTAAGTGTCAACGGCATCACAATGCTTCATGTAGCAAGTTCTATACTGTATATAAAGTATTTTATGCAACCAATCAAATTGCACACTTTAAAGAAATTTGTATTATAAAAAATGAAGCCGGTAACAATTGATGTCATGGGGGATATAAAAAATCATTTGGGGGTATTTCATGCTCATTCTTAACTGCTTCACAGAAAATAATTACATATCCCATAAACTTGGTTGTTTTTAATTAATTTATTCATTAAATGAAAGCATCTTTTCATTATTATTTTTATATTTTTAGATTCGTGTTGCCAATGTGGTGAATGCTACTTGTTACTATGCTCGAGTGTTAGAGCATCGTTCGACTGACGGCACGCAGACTGACCTGTCTATCACAGCCTTGTCCATCTCCTTCGAGATGGGAAAGTGGTTCTCTAACAAAGCAAATCATGTCAGGCTAGGTAAGTATAGAAGCTTTGACCAGTAGTGGTATTATAATATTTGAGGATGTCTGAAAATAAAAACAGAACTGACGAGAGAGTACATGTATGTGGACAGGGATTGTTTTCCTTGATGTGATAGACCACTGCTGTCAACTCTATGTGTTATTCTTCTGGTGAGGGTATGTCTTATTTTGAAAAGGGTATCTTATGTTTACTGATAATTTCTTTATTTACTAAGATAATAATTGTACTCAAACTGCATTTCCTATTTGTTTTGGGAAGTTGTCATCCTCAAGCTAAAGGAAAATATATAGGATTAGCTCTAGAATTTACATGTACATAGCCTCAGAGAATTCATTTTATTTAGTTTTAAGTGGATAGTCATGTGATAGTTTCATCTACCCACACACAGATACTTACCATTAAGTAAGTAGTTCGTTATAAAACCCAAATCTTTATCCCTCTGTTGACATGCTGTAAAACCCCAGAATGGGGACTCCACTTACCTTGTAACCACTGCAGTGACGGTGGTCTTGTTACTCTGTAGATGTTCCTTGACAAGTCGGATATACCTACACATTTACAATAATTCATGTGTTGTTGTTTACAGGTAATGTCTGTGTAGGGGATGTCTGTGCAATAGAAGAGGACGCCATCTTCTACAGGTATACACAAACTTCTCATTAACACCAAGTGTAGAAGATTCTTCTACAGGTATACACAAACTTCTTGTTAACACCAGGTGTAGGAGATTCTTTTACAGGTATACACAAACTTCTCAGTGACACCAAGTATAGGAGATTCTTCTGAAAGGATGAGACTGAAGATGTAGATCCATACTTTCTCAAGACATTACATAACGCTGAAATATTCATTGAGACTATATCATATTTGAAATTGAAGTCTACCATAGGTATTAGTTTAATGGAAATATTTTTGCTTGTTGTAGAGTGCAGATTCAGGATTTTAAAGGAAGCAATTCTCCTAGCTCCAAAACAATGCAAGCTCAGGTTGGTAATGAATGTATAAAAATCCCAATTAAAACCAAGCTACTTGTTTGTGCAAATGTACTTTTATGTGGGGAAAATTGTTCTTAAATATTTTCTTTCCCTTTGAAAGCTGAAATGTTATGAAATTCTATCATTTTAACTTGTTTTAAGCAACGGCTGGCATCAGAGACCACTTGTAAACTGGTGCAGACAGATCTAGTAATCTTTTGTCATTTTCATTTTGCTCTAAACCACAGAATTAACACTCAGTAATGGTGTATTGAAAAATTATCTCCAAATTTTCATGAGAAAACTAGAGGAGTGAAAGTTCATATACATCATTCAGAGAATGGAGAAATTGTCAGTAAAGTAATAGAGATATTAAGTGAGAGGACGGTCATTATGAAGGAAGAATCTCCATCAAAAGTGGATATTCGACATGAACTTTCCCAATGCTGATAGGAAATACACCTGTTTAATCAACCCTGTAAACACATGTACTTACTGGTATTAGAATTTACATGTTATAAACATCTACCTTTACCTAGTGAGAAGGGGCAGCAGACAGTAGACAGTTTAGCAAATAGAAGTAGTTACTCAAGTCGAACCCAGAACTGACATTGGGTAGTCTGTCACCAAAGACCACCTGTCTTGTGAGTCTTGTTTTAGTTATCAGTAGGGGTGGTTCTACATGATATGCTGTACTATTTTAAACAGGTGTTTTTTGTGGATGAAGGTCGAGTTAAGGATGTCTCTATGTTCAAACTGTATCAGCTTGCTCCACACTTGAAGACATATGCATTCCAGGTATGTATGATGAAACACTTTGTACTAGTATACCATCTTCATACAACACAATGAACGATTTTATTATACACCCATTGCTTGGTTTTTAGCCCACCTGAGCTGAAAGCTCAAGCGAGCTATTCTTATCACCTGTTGTCCGTCTGTAAACTTTTCACGTTTTCATTGCTTCTCCAGAACCACTGGGCCAAATCCATGGGTGAAGGGGATTCAAGTTTGTTCAAATAAAGAGCCATCCACCCTTCAAAGGGGAGATAATCAGGAAAATGCAAAAATAGGGTGGGGTCATTTTAAAATCTTGGCAAGAACCCCTGGGCCAGAAGAGTTGAAATTTATGTGAAAGCTTCCTGACATTGTGCGGATTCAAGTTTGTTCACATCATGGCCCCTTGGGTTAGGGTAGGACCACAATAGGGGATCAAAGTTTTACATGCTGATATATAGGGAAAATCTTTAAAAATCTTCTTCTCCAGAACCATTTGGCCAGAAAAGTTCAAATTTACATGAAAGCTTTCAGACATAGTGTAGATTCAAGTTTGTTCAAATCATGGTCCCAGGGGTATGGTGGGGTCACAATAGGGGATCAAAGTTTTACTGCAAGTATGTAAGAAAAATCTTTTAAAAATCTTTTTCTCAATGTATTTGCATAATAATTATCTATCTAATGAGTAAAATATTTTTTGAATGTATGTCTTTATGTATTTATAATCAAAAACAGTTTGACTGTCATGTGATGCATACATGTATCTAAAATCCAACTTGTGTGATGCTGATGTGAAGTACATTGGATGTTGTTTAATTTGTATGATTTGTAAATTTAGACAGTTGAGGTGTACCTGTGTAGGCTGAGACCAATAGACAGGGATGAAAACTGGACAACCAATGCAAGTTACATTATTGTTCTTAGTTGTGGCCGATGTTCTGTTCGAAGTTTGCGTATTTAATACATGTACAAATACAATGAAATTAAAGAAGCCCGCATATTTTTTGTTTCAGGCTGATCAGTATGTTCATTGCTTGTTAAAAGACAAGGTTCTCGATGGCAGGATTGTGTTGAGGTACCTTCTTATATATTGAACCGTCATTTTCACCTCTGTACACAAAGATTAATTATTTAAATGGATGACATGTTTTCACAGAGTATATTTTAACTAAAATGTTGATCTAATTTTTTATTGAAACTTAATCAATTTACATGTACTTATGATACTTTGTATATATCAGTGCTTGACCTACTCATTTTATTTATAAGCAGAGAAAAAGTACATTTTCATAATTTTCACTGATGGTTTAAGATTATGTACATGACTTTCAGCATTGGAAATACATTATGGCTTGACCCCATAGTAGAAAGACAACATCTTAAGCAAACCCAGACTACTATCAACAAGATGTATGTCAGATCAGAACTGCTACGCAATGGATTTGCTGTCAATAATGAACAGGTAATCGTTTTTAAAGCTTTTACAGATCTCCACTGGGAAACTTCTTGTGATTCGGTATTAGAGGTCAAGGGCCAACGAGATTTACAGAGTATCAGAATCAAATTCTCATGATGGTGAATAAGTGAGGGATGTTTTTATGATTGTACCTCTCTTATTTTCAGCATGTTCAGAATTTGTACAGCTTGTGTGAAGGCCTCCTTCCTGTTCCAAGCTTACAAAATGCAGAAGATAGGCAAGTATCTACATTATTGGGGAAATCAAACTAAATTCTACTGAAATACAGAAACATATTGTAAACATTGAAATCTACATTTGGTGGTCGGGAGGGGTTGACTGCTGTTGTTGCTTACACTAAATCTTTGATTGCGATGTATTTTTCATAAATTACGTTTTTTGGTCATTCAAATTACTGAAATTAATTGTACGACATATAACTGTCATTTAAGTTCTCTTAATTTTGTGCATTTGAGAATGAAAACGAACGTTGTATATCAATGAAATACTCGTTCATACATACAGACACATGAAGCGTGCGCATGTGTGTGTGAATACATTCATGCATGAGGCCAGTGTACAATGTCCTGTATGCCCACTTGGGAGAGAATGCTTGCTTTATAGTGCTCTGTTGTTGAATAGCTCGTTTTGCTGTTGCAGTGCTGATTTATCTGTGGAGACCGATTTACTGCCGGAGTCGGAGGAATTTCACAAGGTTTTTGTCTCAGCATGTGATGATCCAGGTCTGATTTTCCTACAACGCTGCCAGTTTGTCAAACAGTAAGTGTCAACAGCTGCTTGGGACTGAATTCATAAAGTTTCCCTAAAGTACGATATTTCAGGTAGTATTTACATGTTGGTTGTATATTTTTCTTTAATGGAGGATGAAAATTTGCCAAACATAATAAGTGCCAAAATTTCCATTCATATGAATCAAATTTTGCATAAAATGAAAAACTACCAAAAAATAAAAGGGCCAATACTTCAAAAGCATTTTCAAAAACAAATGCTGTCCAATTTTCACTATGCCAAAATGACCTGATATACAGTATTAGCATGTTACATGTAAATAACTGTAAGATACTGCTTCACTGGAAAATACATGACAGAAACTGTAGCGGACATCATCATAGAAAATCTCTATCAAGAGGTCTTTGAAAAATATTTACAATACCCTTAAATGGTATTGCCCTATTGTGGCCTCACCCTACGTATACCTCCAGGAACCATGATCCAAACAAATTTTAATCTGCAATACTTGAGGATGATTGCTTACTATTCATGGCCCTGTTGTTCTTGAGAAGATTTTTATGCCCCCGAGATCGAAGATAGGAGGGGCATATTGCTTTTGTCCTGTCTGTCATTCTGTAATTTTGTCTGAAACTTTAACCTTGCTAATAACTTTTGAACAGTAAGTGATAGAGCTTTGATATTTCACATGAGTATTCCTTGTGACAAGACCTTTCCGTGGGTACCAACATTTTTTACCCTGTGACCTTGGAGTTTGACCTACTTTTTGTAAACTTTAACCTTGCTAATAACTTTTGAACAGTAAGTGATAGAGCTTTGATACTTCACATGAGTATTTCTTATGACAAGACCTTTCCGTGGGTACCAACATTTTTTACCCTGTGACCTTGGAGTTTGACCTACTTTTTGAAAACTTTAACCTTGCTAAAAACTTTTGAACAGAAAGTGATAGAGTTTTGATATTTCACTTGAGTATTCCTTATGACAGGACCTTTCTGTGGGTACCAACATTTTTTACCCAGGGACCTTGACCTTAGAGTTTGACCTATGTTTTGAAAACTTTAACCTTGCTTATAACTTTTGAACAGTAAGTGATAGAGCTTTGATATTTCACATGATTATTCCTTGTGACAAGACCTTTCCATTGGTACTAAACCTTTTGACCTTGACATTTGACCTACTTTTTAAAAAATTGATATTGGTCATAACTTCTAAATGGTAAATATTAGAGCTTTCATATTGTACATGAGCATCTCTTGTGACAAGATCTTTCTACTGGTACCAAGATATTTGTCCTTGTGACCTTCGGAATTGGCCATTATCAGGGGCATTTGTGTTTCACAAACACATCTTGTTAAATTTTCTCTCATACATTTCCATGTGAATCTTTGAGAATCTGTATTTTTGTAGACATAAGGATTTGTATTATTTTTATTGTTTAATAGATTTTGTTAATAGCAAGGATTTGTATTATCATTTCTATTGTTTAACAGATTTTGTAAGACACAAGGATTTGTATTCTATTGTGTAACAGATTTTGTTAGACACAAGGATTTGTATTATTATACCCCCCGCAACAAGTTGTTGGGGGGGAGGGGGTATACTGGAATCAGGTTGTCCGTCTGTCTGTCCGTCTGTAGACGCAATGGTTTCCGGGCTCTAAAGCATTATCCTTTCCACCTACCGTCACCATATCATATATATGGACTACCCATTGGATGAAGATGTTCCCTATCGATTTTGGGGTCAAAGGTCAAGCGCACTGGACATCGAAGTAGCAATATGGTTTCCGGGCTCTAAAGCGTTATCCTTTCCACCTACAGTCACCATATCATACATATGGACTACCCATGGGATGAAGATGTTCCCTATCGATTTTAAGGTCAAAGGTCAAGCGCACTGGACATCGAAGTAGCAATATGGTTTCCGGGCTCTAAAGCGTTATCCTTTCCACCTACAGTCACCATATCATACATATGGACTACCCATGGGATGAAGATGTTCCCTATCGATTTTGGGGTCCAAAGGTCAAGCGCACTGGACATTGAAGTAGCAATATGGTTTCTGGGCTCTAAAGCGTTATCCTTTCCACCTACAGTCACCATATCATACATATGGACTACCCATGGGATGAAGATGTTCCCTATCGATTTTGGGGTCAAAAGGTCAAAGGTCACGTGCACTGGACATCGAAGTAACAATATGGTTTCCATTTAAATTCTTCAACGGCTTTTTTCATCGCATGGAGATGTGTTCCTAGATAATCCATTTCTCCCTACAAAGGAGAATACCCAAGGTTTGTCATGCCATTTGTTTTTTACACTCAGAAAAGAGGTAGTTTATACCTATTACCAACACCCTTTGGGAGATTGGGGTAAGCGGGGGGTATTCTTAGTGAGCATTGCTCACAGTACCTCTTGTTTCTATTGTTTAACAGATTTTGTTTGAGATATGATATATGTCATTGAAATTTGTATTATTTTGATCTTGTTAGAGAATAGAACTTGTATTATTTTGATTTTATCTGTAGAATGGATGTCATGGTTGATGCTATTAATGATAAGCTACAGAAGACTGAGATTACCCCTATGAAGGCCTCGTGCTGTAAAGTGGGGACTGTTTGTCTGGGGAAATACACACAGGATGACACATGGTATCGTGTCAAAATACTTCAGGTAAAGATTGTCTCACATCCTACACATTAAATATATTTCTTTCAGTATCGTTTCTCACATGATTTTAATTGTTAAAATGAATATGCAATGAAATAAAATTGAAAGAAATCATGTACAGTAAAACATGGTGATAGTGAAAAACACTTCATTATAATCAAACTTCATTGTGTCCAATTCGTTATTTTCCTCTCATAGGGGATAAGTATCACTTTGCAATAAGCATGATTTTCTTCATCGTCGGATACCCACGGGTGATCTCGTCTTTTACTCATCACTCGTGGGCAAACTCGCCAAAAAATCATCGTATGTAATTAATATGCGCGGGTCATTTGATTAGCTGCTGCACAGAGTCGCGATGGCAAATCAACGAATCAAAGTTTATGTTAAATGTGTATGTTCGGCAATGACAAAAACTTTTTCCGTAGTTAACACACCAATTGCAAATAAATCCACTCACTGGTGCATTTCACAGTTTGAGAAAGGGGATACTCCCATATAATTTTTGACTGGTATTTAATGTAAGTGACCTGTACGACTTGTCTTTGATCGTTTTAAAACAAAATTTGCACGTTTTAACGGATGTTGAGATATTTAGCATAAATAACGAAGTAATAAACATATTTTCAAAACTGAAGAGTTCCAACTTTCTAATTGGTTGTCTATAATCAACAAATTAGCTAATTTACGACAATATTTTGGCGAGTTTGTCCATGGGTGATGAGTAAAAACGAGATCACCTGTGGGTATCCGACGATGGAATTCCTTATAAGCGTGTTCATTATAAGCATGTTTTACTGTACATTGTTTGTATGAAAAATCAAACTTTTTACTCTGTGTGAAACAAGACTGATGACAAGACAGTTGGATTGTTTTTCAGTGTGAAGAAGGCGGTGACTACAAGGTGATATTCTGTGATCAGGGGGACACTGAAGTTCTCCCCCTCAATCGGCTTCATCCATTCCCTCAGGAATATTCTGAAATCCCTATGCTGGCAATCGAATGTGAACTCGCCCATGTTCAACCCAGAGGTGGGCATATTTGTTTTTAAATCTGTTGTTTGCCTATATGTAAATATTTTGATTATTTTTGTTAGTGTTAAGAAGTAAAGTCTTGGCTTCAAATTATGTAAAACTCTTCACTTCTTGCATGTATTTTTAGGTGAGAATTGGGATGAAAGTGTTGGTGATGCATTGTGGGATATGACCCATACTGTTGCAGGAGGCAATAAAAACCTGATGGCCAAGGTAAATATTTTCAACTGAATTAAGTTCTTTTTATTTCTTTATCATTAGTAAGGAAATTAAATTTTGCAGGTGAAATATGTGGATATTTACACATAATCAACTTTTTCTCTCTAAGTTTATGGCCATTTTACATCAAATTTGGTATAGAACATCTTTGGGATAAGGGGAGCACATAGTGATAATGAAAAGAGAAGCTTTTACTAAAATTGTAAAATTCTCTATCCTTGGGTTAGGGTTTTAGGCTTTACAGTGTGACTCAGATGGGTACATTGGGAAAATGCATTTGTTCTTCAAAAAATTGTCTTTTTGCCTCTGTGCATTGTGGAGAAATGTGTGCATGATGATACAAGCATTTAGCTGTTTACCAAATTGTAAAATTCTCTACCTTGGGCCAGGGGTTCACGTGGTGAATCACGTGACTTTGGCATGACCTATAACCGGTAAAAATGACGATGAAAGTCAACACAAGGGAAAATTTAAACGAATAAGTAACACCTTTATCAATAATGAATTGTCACATAACTTAAATCAACATTTGAAGAATTTTCTCAGGAACAAATCTAAACTAAAACGGTAGTTCCACGTGTGACAGAAGCAGAGAACACTGACACAGTTTTTTGTTTTCAGTCAAAAACTTTCCAACCGCCAAAAAACTGTCAATGTTCTCTGCTTCCGTCCATCAAATGTTGATATAAGTTATGTGACAATTCATTATTGCAAGCCAAGTGTCTGATTCGCTACTCTCATCTCCCCCTTGGCGGATTTAGTCGCATTTCTAAGCCTTCAAAATATCATGCTTTGACTTTCCAAGGCATCCAATCAAATCACGCCATACATACGATTCGATTTGAGCAATGGCGGCCTCCATGTCTGGCTCGTGTTGTCACCTAAAAAACAAAGATGGATGATTTTCGGAAAAAGTTTTGGGGTTTATGATCAACTTTAAGAGATAATCAATCATGTACATCACCCAAATAATGATAAAGGCCGGTATGTGCTGAAATAAACTGAACAAACTCGGCAAAATTGAGTACAATATCAAAACAAAAGTAGAAACGTTGAAATTTAAAAAGCATGCTTTGATACGTGATTTACACCTTAAACACGAAGGTGACATAGGCGTACAGCAAGTATGCACACATGAATATAAAACAATTTTATTGTTTTCATCTGTCAACTCTATTTTTTAAACATACACATGTAACAGAAATTAAAATGCGTTATCTGATTGGTTATATTTTGTTTTTGTCAAGAACGATAACTCGCTCAATCCGTTAGATGGCAATTCAGTAGCTACTAAATCTGCCAAGGGGGAGAGGAGAGTGAGCAAATCGGACAGTTGGCTTTCGAAGATGGTGACAATTTGTTATAGATAAAGGTGTTGCTTATTTGTTTGAATTTTCCCTTGTGTTGACTTTCGTTGTAAGTTTTACGGGTAATAGATCATGCCAAAGTCACGTGATTCGCCACTGTGAAAGAGTTAGGCCCAAATAGGTACATAGTAAAAGTGTATTTAATTTTTAAGAATTGTCTTCTTTACTTCTACTTCTGTGTATTGCAAAAGTAAGACCATTTAAATGTCTAAAATGGTCCTCATTTAGTTATGAAATTCCTAATTTTAGTCCTAAATTTTCGCAATTTTAGCCCTAAAATTAGCCCTTATTTTTTGTCAGAGAGTGCTGGACAGCTTGAGTATAATCATTGTCTTTACTTCATTGTATTGTGACAAACTACTGTAAGTATGGTTATAAAGATTGTGAATTTCATGAATCCTGGGCTAGTTACCGAGGCTCCAGCTATCATATACATGTAGTTAAAATACAGTACAGCGAAACTTCTCAACACCGGATCTCAGACCGGAAAAAAAACCGGCTGGTTTAGAGGGGTTGCCAGTATACCGAGAATTTAACAATTAGAGACATTTTATCTCAATTATCGTAAAGTAGGTACTGTTCACTTTGATCTGGAGAAGTTTCACTGTACATAATTTTTTTTAAAAGTATTTTCTTACCTCTTGGATAATGAAGAAAGCCAATCTTGAAAGCTAAGGACAGTTTTCTTTCATTTTAAAAAACAACACCTTGTTTGATTAAGCTGTACATTGAAGAGGTGTCACATGTTACTCAGGTGACTGTTAGGCCCTGGAATCTCTTATTAAGACATCTAAAGGTAATCCAAACAGCACTACAGGTTAAAAATTCCACACAGTAGTCTTGACCTATTCATTAATTTCACATATGTATTCCTTGTGACAAGACCTCCTTTCATACCAAAATTTCTGACCTCATGACTTTGACCTTGCAGTTTGGCCATAAGGAAGCATCAGTCTAAGTGTTTCACAAACTCATCTTGTTTCAGAAAGTTTCAGATCATTATACGTATTCTCTATCATTATATGTATTCTCTATCATTATATGTATTCTCTAATTATACGTATTCTCTATCATTATATGTATTCTCTATCATTATACGTATTCTCTACTTTTCATCTCGGTTTTCTCTGGTGTGTTATTCCTTCTTACATAATTATAACCTCTAAAAGATTTATGTTTTAAAGTGTGCTGCTGGAATTTTCTGTATACACAGATGACATATTTCCATTCCTTAGCTTTTGTGTAGACTGGAATGTCTGCCATTTTGTGGGGTAACCCTCATGTAATGTACATTCTTGTTCTATTTATAGGTAATTGGAAGGAAAGATTCAGTATTCACTGGCGTGCACAGATATGTGGTTGAATTATGGGATACATATACAGCCAATGACATCAATCTGGCCCAGGAATTGGTCTGGTCAGGCTTGGTGTCCCCAAAGGCAGGCTCCAACCTCCAGGTAATTATAATAGCTACTGTAAAGACAGTCAGCCATTGTAGATAGAAATAATCCTAGTGACCGGTCACCTAGCCACTGCAGGTAGAAATGACCCTAGTGACTGGTCACCCAGCCACTGCAGGTAGAAATGACCCTAGTGACTGGTCACCTAGCCACTGCAGGTAGAAATGACCCTAGTGACTGGTCACCTAGCTACTGCAGGTAGAAATAATCCTAGTGACCGGTCACCTAGCTACTGCAGGTAGAAATAATCCTAGTGACCGGTCACCTAGCTACTGCAGGTAGAAATAATCCTAGTGACTGGTCACCCAGCCACTGCAGGTAGAAATAATCCTAGTGACTGGTCATCTAGCTACTGCAGGTAGAAATAATCCTAGTGACCGGTCACCTAGCTACTGCAGGTAGAAATAATCCTAGTGACTGGTCACCCAGCCACTGCAGGTAGAAATAATCCTAGTGACTGGTCATCTAGCTACTGCAGGTAGAAATAATCCTAGTGACCGGTCACCTAGCCACTGCAGGTAGAATTAATCCTAGTGACCGGTCACCTAGCCACTGCAGATAGAAATGACCCTAGTGACTGGTCACCCAGCCACTGCAGGTAGAAATAATCCTAGTGACTGGTCATCTAGCTACTGCAGGTAGAAATAATCCTAGTGACCAGTCACCCAGCCACTGCAGGTAGAAATAACCATAGTGACCGGTCACCTAGCCACTGCAGATAGAAATAACCTTAGTTCAGTGTAGATTTGTTTACAGATGCTGTTCAGTATAGATTTGTTTAATGCTTGTGAAAAAGTAATGTATGGATGAAGATGGGGGGGGGGGGGGGGGGGGGGGGGGGACCAGTACCTGTTTCACTATGTGGTAGTGTTGACATTCTGTTTTGATCTGAGAATGTAATAATCCTTTAATTTTTATATCTCTTCAGGAAATGTTTCCTAGGCCGCCAATGATAAACTTCCAGGTGTACAAAAACCCAGTGCAAATCATTATGGATCTGTGTGCCTGTCTATACTGGAGAAGTGTATGTTTAAATCTAACTACATGTATCTGTCTTCCAGAAAATTTATTCTATCTAAATACACAGCAGTGGTAAAATGCAATGGCATGATTTCTTCAAATTGTATGAAATTTTAATAGGTAAGATAAGGGGGAAATGCTGTTTGAATACATACATATGTATCTCTGTCTATTTCAGAGTCAAAAGCGAAAAATTCCTCCTGCTTTTGAAATATTTGACCTCGTTACAAAATCTGTGAAAAGGTATGTATGGAAATTGGTAATCCATGTCGGCTCACTCCTTATTTTCAATTTCAATGTCCAAATAAGATGAAATTTGTTCTGTACGTAGTAATCCCTTGGATCTGGTGGGGTATCGAGGAATAGCTGCCATTATCAAGTTGATTGGTCGATTGACAGATGACACTGCCCACAATTGTCTGCTAGAAAGTCTTCTAGTAGCAGCTGAAGCTAGTGACAGGTAAACAATTCCAGTATCTGTTTAGAAAGTGAAATATTGCACCTGTAACCATTGGTCTAAATAAGTGATGCTTTAAAATAACCAAAGTACATGTATTACAGTGTTTGGGAATTAGAGGTTTTTTTCAAGTGATATATAGAATGTGTGGCCTGGACTACTCAATCACTTCAACTAATGATATACAGAATGTGTGGCCAGGACTACTCACTCACTTCAACTAATGATATACAGAATGTGTGGCCTGGACTACTCAATCACTTCAACTAATGATATACAGAATGTGTGGCCTGGACTACTCACTCACTTCAACTAATGATATATAGAATGTGTGGCCAGGACTACTCACTCACTTCAACTAATGATATACAGAATGTGTGGCCAGGACTACTCACTCACTTCAACTAATGATATACAGAATGTGTGGCCAGGACTACTCACTGACTTCAACTAATGATATACAGAATGTGTGGCCTGGACTACTCACTCACTTCAACTAATGATATACAGAATGTGTGGCCAGGACTACTCATTCACTTCAACTAATGATATATAAAATGTGTGGCCTGGACTACTCACTGACTTCAACTAATGATATACAGAATGTGTGGCCAGGACTACTCACTCACTTCAACTAATGATATACAGAATGTGTGGCCTGGACTACTCACACACTTCAACTAATGATATACAGAATGTGTGGCCAGGACTACTCAATCACTTCAACTAATGATAAATAGAATGTGTGACCAGGACTACTCACTCACTTCAACTAATGATATATAGAATGTGTGGCCAGGACTACTCACTCACTTCAACTAATGATATACAGAATGTGTGGCCTGGACTACTCACTCACTTCAACTAATGATATACAGAATGTGTGGCCAGGACTACTCACTCACTTCAACTAATGATATACAGAATGTGTGGCCTGGACTACTCACACACTTCAACTAATGATATACAGAATGTGTGGCCAGGACTACTCAATCACTTCAACTAATGATAAATAGAATGTGTGACCAGGACTACTCACTCACTTCAACTAATGATATATAGAATGTGTGGCCAGGACTACTCACTCACTTCAACTAATGATATACAGAATGTGTGGCCTGGACTACTCACTCACTTCAACTAATGATATACAGAATGTGTGGCCAGGACTACTCACTCACTTCAACTAATGATATACAGAATGTGTGGCCTGGACTACTCAATCACTTCAACTAATGATATACAGAATGTGTGGCCTGGACTACTCACTCACTTCAACTAATGATATATAGAATGTGTGGCCAGGACTACTCACTCACTTCAACTAATGATATACAGAATGTGTGGCCTGGACTACTCAATCACTTCAACTAATGATATACAGAATGTGTGGCCTGGACTACTCACTCACTTCAACTAATGATATATAGAATGTGTGGCCAGGACTACTCACTCACTTCAACTAATGATATACAGAATGTGTGGCCAGGACTACTCACTCACTTTGACTAATGTCATACTTGTATCTGTGTTTGAAATAACAAAAGTTACCAGTATGTACTAATGTCCATTTTGTTGCTTCAGATTTTGTTTTTCTCCTCTGTAGACTTGCTGAAGAAATTGTCAACCAAGATGGAGACCACAGTGTTATCCAGTGTCTAGATCAGGTAAAATGTCATCCAGTGTCTAGATAAGGTAAAATGTCATCCAGTGTTTAGATCAGGTAAAATGTCACCCAGTGTCTAGATCAGGTAAAATGTCATCCAGTGTCTTAGATCAGGTAAAATGTCATCCAGTGTCTTAGATCAGGTAAAATGTCATCCAGTGTCTAGATCAGGTAAAATGTCATCCAGTGTCTTAGATCAGGTAAAATGACCTAGTGTCTAGATCAGGTAAAATGTCATCCAGTGTCTTAGATCAGGTAAAATGTCATCCAGTGTCTTAGATCAGGTAAAATGTCATCCAGTGTCTTAGATCAGGTAAAATGACCTAGTGTCTAGATCAGGTAAAATGTCATCCAGTGTCTTAGATCAGGTAAAATGTCACCCAGTGTCTAGATCAGATAAAATGTCATCCAGTGTCTTAGATCAGGTAAAATGTCACCCAGTGTCTAGATCAGATAAAATGTCATCCAGTGTCTAGATCAGGTAAAATGTCACCCAGTGTCTAGATCAGGTAAAATGTCACCCAGTGTCTAGATCAGGTAAAATGACATCCAATGTCTAGATCAGGTAAAATGCCTTTTAGTGGTGATTCAGATAGCGTTTTGGACTTGTTTTTTTTATGTAAGGTGTATTAAGAATTTTGTTTTAGAATTGAGATTGTTTATTTCAGAAAAGCCGCCCAAAGATCCAAATGCAGGCTGTTGAAGCCATTTACAGACTCATCAAATGTAACAACAGGTACAATATATATTCATTATTGTCTTCAGTATAAAGTGTGCTTTGAAATCCTGTATAGCAGGTTTTTTCCGCAGGTCTAAAATTTGGCGATTTGCTGGCTCAAAGGTATGCTAATAATTTTAGCGGAATAAATTTTGGCGGACAAGGAAGAGTCATCTATCTTGCAAATACTGAAGTCGCATTTAAGTGCATATTAAGTCGCATTTTAGTGCATATTTGGCAAGTGATATTTTGATGGAAAGCTATCTAACAACTAAAATAAGCCAAATTCATCACCCCGCGGAAAAAACCTGCTATACGGTATTTCTCAGTCATTTTTATAATGCAGAGTATTGGTTTCACAATTTTGTACACATTCTTGTGATACACATGTAATGTATGTAAAAATGTTCAGTCCCTTTTATATTGGCCATGTGATTTTGCCTTTTTGTATACAAGTCATGTACATACAGTATGTACAAATGATAAATACTTGAAAAGTGTCTTTTGAAAAAGAACAAAACAGTATATATTAGATTTCTTGTTGATGTATTTTATTTTTGTAAAATAATGATATTGAATAAAATTATGTTAATGAAATGCAAAATATCTATCACATACCATTGTATCAGTTTGATATTTTATAGTACGTTTTCTTAAATTTGGTACACTAAAATATACCTTGACACCCATGTCATGCATCTCTACCAATTGGGAAAAGTGCGGATGTCCATATATTTTAAGAAAGAAGTTTTAACTTTCTCAAGGCAATTTTGATGACAATTCTGTTTTGTGCACATCTTGCACATATCATTACAACTTGAAAATACATGTTGTCTCAGAGTTGCAATCAAAAATATAGATTAAAAAGGCATTTGAATTTTGTTTTCCATCCCAGATTTGTGAAGGCGTTCAGTGATGCCTCAGTGCTGGAAGTTTTGTGTGAAATTTTGGAGGTTGCTGAGGAACCAGAGGTTTGTCAGTCTGTTTTTTTGTTGTTTTTTGTAGATTATTATGCCCACAAGATAAAAGATTGGGGACATAATTGATTTTGGTTTGTCTATCAGCAACTTTGACTTTGGCCTTAACTTTTGAACTGTACAAGATAAGAGATTTGATACTTGGTGATCTGAAAGGTCGAGGCCAGAGCTATGTCAAGGCAATTTACTGTCAATTTTTTTCCACAATTGGCAGTCTGATTTATTACTGGTTTACCAGTTGCGGTTAGGGTCAAGATCAAAAGATAGATGTCGGATAAAAATCTAAATTCAAATAGGTAGGGGGAGGGGGATAAAATCTCCTGTAAGTTTCTGTCATCCAGCTTGATTTTAGTGGAAAAAGAAAACAAGAAAAGCGACTGTTAGAAACCACATAATATTTCATTTTAATGAATATTTAACAGTTTCAATGTACACTTTCATTTGTGAATAAACAGTAGAAAATGTATGCAGAGTGTTATTTATAATCATATGTCTTTACTTGTTAATCGATTAGGTTCAACATTCATCATATTTAGTTTTAAAGAGATGGGAGGGGGGGTTCTTGGTCTTGGTGAAAACTATGTGAATTTAGTTTTTTGTCAAACATTGAACTTTTGATCTCGCCCCTTAGTGACCTAGATTATTAGTGAGTTACAATTGTTGATCTATATTTTTAGCTTCAAAAACATATTCACCTTATGAAAAGAGTTATAAATTTTACAACTTTCATGAAATAAGCATCTGTGTCTTGTTTTCATAAATATGTGACTTGTTATAATGACAATATAATGATTATGTATATTGTACACTGCCTATGCAGACATGATCTCGAAAAGCAATATCACAGGAGTTTAGGTGGAGTAAATCACTTTCTTTGTGGGTTTTTTTAAATCCTAAAAAAAAATTTTTTTCCGGTAGATCCTATCTGGAACAGGAAAAGCTCTTAATATCATCTGTAAAAAGTCCAAGAGGTATGTGATTAGACATGCTATATAACTGTTACTTGTTATTGTTTTTACTAACTGTTACTAATCTTCATTCGTTAGAACAGGGCATACATGTAAAAAAAAAAAAAAAAAAAAAAATATGGTTCATAGATTATCATATCTTATGTCACCTGGCAGGTTGTCAATTTCAATATTTAATATGATTTTTTTTAATTAGGTTTTACAAGGTTTTGGGTAGATTCAGAACTTTAGCTCAGGTGGGATTGGGATTCGATTTGACTAGCAACCTAACATGGCTACATCCACAAACAAAATTATTTGACATTGCAATTTTTCAGTTCATATGGGGCTTTAATGAATGTTTAAAGGTATGTTTGGACAGAAGTGCATTGGGGAGATTTATTAGGAAGTTAATTTTTTATGTGAAAATTTTGAGGTGCAAAGAATACAGCAATATTGGACATTAATCATGAGCAGAAAAAAACTGCACTGTAAATCAAATGTTTCTATAAGGGGTGGATCTGTAGGTCTCTGTTTTTATAAGGGGTGGATCTGTAGCTTTGGTATGTCCCAATTTTTTCCCCAGAGAGCTTGAGTTTTGCAGCTAACTTTTGACATCATGGATTTTTTGCACCAATTTGTCATATTTCAAATGTCAGAATAAGAGACTGTTCATTAGGTTATGTGTACAACTGAAACGAGAGACATGATATGGAAGTATTTGGGTTCTGGTGATGAGATATGTGTTTGCAGTTATCACTTCAACAGTTCTGCATGTGATTTGTGTTGCTTTAAAGCATAAAATTTTGTGCTGAATAAAATATATTCATTGAAATGTTATTATTTCCAAATGGGCATTGTGATAATGATTGTGTTTATGAAGTAATTCAGCTTTGTGACATCAATAGGAATTATGTGTCAAATGGAAATGGATTTTGTTGTGCGCTAATCCACAGTTTCATGAAGTCATGGCAAAGCGTTTCTTACCAGAAAAAAATAAATACAGCACATAAAATCACTTAGCACTACTCTTCTACCATCTCTTCCTCTATCTATGATAAAAGATTCTTTTCTACAAATTTAGTATGTGCCAATATCGAAAAAACCATGACCGTCTTCCAGGACTTCTAGATTCAGTCAGCAACGCTAAAACACAATCACGTTCACAACTACCTGTTAATGCAAAAAAGCGGTAAGTGTGAACGCTGAAGACCTCATGCTTTCCACTCATTGTAGTAGATGTGTTGTAGAGCAGTCAGCTAGTGGGACTAAAAGAATAATCAGTGCATTTATTTAGTCCTTTAAGCCTTAATTATGAACAGAACTAGGCATATGATTCAGGGACTTAAGCTGTTTCTATTTTTATGGATATACATGTATTATATGCAAAATTTCATTGCAGCACCTGAAACTGATAATTTTCATTACCTGAGATTCTTGGCTTCTCATTGCTATCTAAATAAGAAAACTCTCACAGACAGTGTTCACACTTGCTCCTTTAAGCAAAATTGACCATGTTTCTGATTTATGTAAATGTATTTTTCCATTTTGTTTCACAGTGCCTCTGATATTGTGTACCATTTCAAAGTATGTGAATTGATCACAGAATCACTCAAACGCACAAGTGATCTACAGGCTTCTCAGTCACTTTTAGAGTTTCTGGTTACTCTTGTGGATAAAAATGGGTAGGTAGTAGAAAATAAGCATTGCATGACAATAATTTTTCACACACAACAGACATTCTGTTTTCAGTAGATTTATATGGTCAAAATGTGAGTGCATATCCCTTGTTTGTCAAAATGAACCAGTGAAAATGTGATACCTCATTCATATTTGGATACAATGTTATGCATTATGTTCAAGTGCATGTTAAGTATATTTATGCCTCACTTTGAAAAAGAGGGGGCATAATGTTTAGCACCTGTCAGTCATTTGGTCCGTAGACCAAGTCTTGTCTGCTCAATATATGAATAGTTACAATCCTTGATTCAGTGTTGCCCCTAGAGTGTAGATGACCCCTTTTGATTTTGAGGTCAAGGGTCAATCCATTGTGGCATGTCTGATGAATATCTTGAAAATCCTTTGCTTGACAGACATCAAACTTGGTACTCTTGCTCTTTCATAAGAAGCAAATGACCCTATTGATTTTGAGGTCCCAAGGTCAGGTGTCAAACTGGAGTAGTAAGGTAGTATATCTTGAGAATCCTTTACTTGACAAAACCTGACTTGGTGTACTGGTACTGGTACATGTACATCTTAAGTAGTAGATGATCTCTATTGATTTTTAGGTTGCAAGGTCAATCATCAGATTGGACATATTAAGATATTATCTTGAGAACCATTTGATTGAAGATATCAACTTGGTACAGTACTACATTGATTCTTCATAAGGAGTAGATGACCTCTATTGCTCTTGAGGTCACAAGGTCATGAGTCAAATTACTATGGACATAGGAAGATATTGTCTGCTCAATATCTTGAAAATCTTTACTTTACAGTCATCAAACTTGGTACAGTGGTGCATCCTAAGGAGTAAGATGACCCCTATTGGGTTTAAGTACTCTTGTAAATCCTCTGATGGCAGACAACTTAGTGTACTGGTAGGCCCTAAAAAGTCTATGTCAAAGGTCATAACTGACTAGTTATTTGAAAATCTCTGTTCATTATCTTGAGAGATCAGGCTAAGTATTGTGGTTGCCCCTGATTAGTGCATAACCTGTATTTTTCACCATCATTGCAAACATTCTAAATTTAAAGTTGATCCTTGTCAATATTACCACATGGAGGGCATGATGTCATACATTTCTATACGGAGGGCATGATGTCATACATTTCTGTACGGAGGGCATGATGTCATACATTTCTATACGGAGGGCATGATGTCATACATTTCTATACGGAGGGCATGATGTCGTACATTTCTATACGGAGGGCATAATGTCATACATTTCTATACGGAGGGCATGATGTCGTACATTTCTATACGGAGGGCATGGTGTCATACATTTCTATACGGAGGGCATGATGTCGTACATTTCTATACGGAGGGCATGATGTCATACATTTCTGTACGGAGGGCATGGTGTCGTACATTTCTATACGGAGGGCATGATGTCATACATTTCTATACGGAGGGCATGATGTCATACATTTCTGTATGGAGGGCATGATGTCATACATTTCTGTACGGAGGGCATGGTGTCGTACATTTCTATACGGAGGACATGGTGTCGTACATTTCTATACGGAGGGCATGGTGTCGTACATTTCTATACGGAGGGCATGGTGTCCTACATTTCTATACGGAGGGCATGATGTCGTACATTTCTATACGGAGGGCATGATGTCGTACATTTCTATACGGAGGGCATGATGTCGTACATTTCTATACGGAGGGCATGGTGTCATACATTTCTATTCGGAGGGCATGGTGTCATACATTTCTATACGGAGGGCATGATGTCATACATTTCTATACGGAGGGCATGATGTCATACATTTCTATTCGGAGGGCATGATGTCATACATTTCTATTCGGAGGGCATGATGTCATACATTTCTATTCGGAGGGCATGATGTCATACATTTCTATACGGAGGGCATGGTGTCATACATTTCTATACGGAGGGCATGGTGTCATACATTTCTATACGGAGGGCATGGTGTCATACATTTCTATACGGAGGACATGATGTCATACATTTCTATAAGGAGGGCATGATGTCATACATTTCTATAACACACTGATTTTTCTTTAAGGAAACAAGAAGGACTACACAATGAGAGGCTAGCTAAAGTTGTGGTTTCCAAAATGGATTCATTCATTGCATCTGATGTGGTAAGCTGATATTTTTTTGTATTAAATGCAAAAGTTTGATAACATTGGATGCTAAAGGTGGGTTGCTACACTAAAAGTTTATTTAGCGATTTGTTAAAGCATTTCATAATATGAAGTACTGGGTTTTCAATAAGC
This sequence comes from Ostrea edulis, assembly GCF_947568905.1. Lineage (NCBI taxonomy): Eukaryota > Metazoa > Mollusca > Bivalvia > Ostreida > Ostreidae > Ostrea > Ostrea edulis. The sequence continues at coordinate 62,719,293 of NC_079164.1, forward strand.
ACCTACACCCAGCAAAATGTTGCCGCTTTGAATGACTGAAATTGTCGGCTTGAATTTCCTCTAATGTAATTTACAAAATGGTTGTCAGTCACACTATTACAATATATTAAGATCTGTTCTAAGCAAATAACTTGTTGTTTATTCAGTCAATAAGATCCTGTGCTATTGTGGGCCATTTACAGGTTTTCTAGTTATACTGTTGACAAATGCATGCCATAATTAAATGTAGTTGCTTTATGCATGTATTACATCCGTGATATTCTGAATGTTAGGTATTCTGAATGTTGGGTATTCTGAACGTTGGGTATTCTGAACGTTAGGCATTCTGAATGTTAGAGGTATTTTGAATGTAAATAAACAAACATGTTCAACGACCTCAAGCATCAAGATATTTTGCAGAGACCTAAATTAGGGGACAATTAATGAATTGTCGCTTTATTAAACAAAAACTTGAATAATGAAGTGAACTTGTATCCATGGAATTGCATTTTTGATGAATCAGCAATATATTTTACTGTGTATTATGTGACAGATAATTGATGAAATATGGATTAGTCCATAATGTGGAATAGTCAAAAATCTTTGAAATGAATTAGGCCTGATATATGGCTTTCAAATTGTAAGAACTGTGTTGAAAATCTTGGAAGCATATGTGTGTATATATAATATTATATAATATTATATATATATATATATATATACACACACACGGTGATCCCCCGTTATAATGCCACCCCCGCATATCGCCAAAAAAGTTCAAAGTCCTGTTTTCCTCGCTATGTAAAACCCCGTTATTATGCCAACCCCCGCATACCACCATCCGCCAACCTATTTACAAGTACGATTTGGTCAATTACTGTTATAATCACCCCCGCTAATTATCGCCAGTCAACGGCAGGAAAATTTCAGTGAGCAGGCTTAACCAATTATCCGCCATTAGTCCTCCAGGTATCAAAGTTTGGAGCAGATAATAAGCTACGTAAACGATAATCATCTGAATTCAAATATGCAGTATTGTTTTTGAAATCTGAGTATGACAGATACACCGAAATATAATGGCACATTGATGTAGTAGATAAAATTTGTTTGATTTTTTATGACAGCTGTACACACACACCCTCCCCCGATATAATGCCACCCCCGTTATAATGCCAAAATTGCTGAGGTACAAATGTTGGCGTTATAACAGGGGATCACTATATGAAATTTAGAAATAGATATAGAAAATCTACACAAGTAGTAGTATAATAAAAATATAATATCACAAAGTTGATTGAGTATACTCGACTAGTTTCTTTTCTTCTTCAGAAGTACTCCTGAAGAAAGCAACTAGTTGAATATACTCAATGGGCTTTGTTATACTTTTATCATATATATATATATTTCTTGAAAGCTTAATCTGAATTAAAGATTTGGTGAGATTTGTGTTTCTGGATGAATGCATTTGACATGATTGTTATGAGCATGTTGATTTCCCTCCAGTGTATTGCCTATGGTGTGAGGTACTGTGAGAACCTATGCCAAGAGAACAGAAAGAAGAAAACTTTTCTCCTAGAACAAGGAGTGGCAGTCATACTTAGAAAGTGAGTGATGTTTGCTAAAACAGAAATTTGCATTGTATTGTGTGTGAAAATATGTAATCATGTTTTTATGCCCCCCTTCAAAGAAGAGGGGCATATTGGTTTGCACCTGTCGGTCGGTCGGTAGACCACATGTTGTCCACTCAATATCTTGAGAACCCTTTGCTTGACAGACATTAAACTTGGTACACTGGTACATCTTCAGGAGTTGATGACCCCTATTGATTTTTAGGTCACATGGTCAATCCACTCTTGACATAGGAAGATATTGTCTGCTCAATATTTTGAATTGATGATACTACTCTCAATTAAATGATGTGTGTGTGTATAACCCTTTTAATTTTGCACCATGGGGGGCATATGTGTTTTACAAACATCTCTTGTTCACAATGCAAGGATTGAACACAAAATTTTAAGAAAAAGCCAATGTGGCACAATATCCAATGCAGCACAATATCTTGATTAGATGTGCCTATGTGACACAATATCTTGATTAGATGTGCCTATGTGACACAATATCTTGATTAGATGTGCCTATGTGACACAGTATCTTGATTAGATGTGCCTGTGTGACACAATATCTTGATTAGATGTGCCTGTGTGACACAGTATCTTGATTAGATGTGCCTGTGTGACACAATATCTTGATTAGATGTGCTTGTGTGACACAGTATCTTGATGATGTGCCTGTGTGACACAGTATCTTGATTAGATGTGCCTGTGTGACACAGTATCTTGATTAGATGTGCCTATGTGACACAGTATCTTGATTAGATGTGCCTGTGTGACACAGTATCTTGATGATGTGCCTATGTGACACAATATCTTGATTAGATGTGCCTGTGTGACACAATATCTTGATTAGATGTGCCTGTGTGACACAGTATCTTGATTAGATGTGCCTATGTGACACAGTATCTTGATTAGATGTGCCTATGTGACACAGTATCTTGATTAGATGTGCCTGTGTGACACAGTATCTTGATTAGATGTGCCTATGTGACACAATATCTTGATTAGATGTGCCTATGTGACACAGTATCTTGATTAGATGTGCTTGTGTGACACAGTATCTTGATGATGTGCCTATGTGACACAGTATCTTGATTAGATGTGCTTGTGTGACACAGTATCTTGATGATGTGCCTATGTGACACAGTATCTTGATTAGATGTGCCTGTGTGACACAGTATCTTGATTAGATGTGCCTGTGTGACACAGTATCTTGATTAGATGTGCCTGTGTGACACAGTATCTTGATTAGATGTGCCTGTGTGACACAGTATCTTGATTAGATGTGCCTGTGTGACACAGTATCTTGATTAGATGTGCCTGTGTGACACAATATCTTGATGATGTGCCTATGTGACACAATATCTTGATTAGATGTGCCTGTGTGACACAGTATCTTGATTAGATGTGCCTGTGTGACACAGTATCTTGATTAGATGTGCCTGTGTGACACAATATCTTGATGATGTGCCTATGTGACACAGTATCTTGATGATGTGCCTATGTGACACAATATCTTGATTAGATGTGCCTGTGTGACACAATATCTTGATGATGTGCCTATGTGACACAGTATCTTGATTAGATGTGCCTGTGTGACAGAGTATCTTGATGATGTCCCTATGAGTACATGATGGTTTGTGGAGGACACATGGTCACTTGAGGTCAATTATTTATGGGACAAAGTGGTAATATTCATGTATATCAACACTATATCACTTTTATATGACATGATATTTGAGTACTATACTGTTATATTTCACACATACTGTTCTATATTGCACACAAGTTCCTGATGTCACCAAACACATTTTCAGGTCAGATGCTCGAAGGTCAGGGTCACAAATCATGAATGGTAATATGAATGAACACTTTTGTATGAGTCAGTATTGATATCTTTAAATAAGAAGTTCCAAAGACACAGTTATAATATTTTACTGTAGAGTGCCTAATGGCTAGAGTAAGAAACGTGTACATTTTAAGGTCAATTCGTCAATTTTCAAGGTCACAATTGGTAATATGTATCAACACTTTTATATGATACAGTATCTTGAGTAGTTTTAAAGGCACAGTTGCAGTATTTTGTTAACAAGTACCTGATGGCTAGAGGAAGAACCCTATATGTATGTTGAGGTCGTTTGATTAAAGGTCACATCACAAAGCACCGGTTTCAACTGTCTGCAGTTGGTGGAGTCCTAGATGCCTTTATCAGTTTTCTAATTAACTTTATTCTTTGTTGTTAGAGCTTTCAAACTACAGAAGCTAAGTGTGACGACGTATGGAAAGTGTGAAGATCTGATAAACAGTCTGGCGGTACGAGTGGCTACATCTGACACTATCAACAATAGACCTATCAATGCAAACTGGTCCCGCAACCCACAGCAAAAGTAAGTCAGTTGTTGTTTGTTGTTTTACGTCCCATTTGAGAATTGCTCTCTCATGTATAATAGAGATGTCACCAGCTGTAGGTAAAATGCCACAAATTTTGACCTATGCCTGATACACAGGTTCTTTATTATGCTAAAACCTACTGTGAAATGGCACCTCTATTTTTAGGGTCATTTTCAAAGTACACCTGTTTCTTAGTTTAGGTCTCAGTTGTAAAATTTTGCCTGTGATTTGAATATCAGTTTTAGAAGAGATATATGGTACTGGCAGTATAGTCGGGTAGAGATAACTATTTGAAACTACTGTAGAATCATGTATTTTACTAGTGTAAATTTTTCATGTTAGAAAATTGCATGCTCTGAGCTATACGCTCAGATGAATCTATCTGATCACCTTTTGTCCAGTGTCCATCTGTCTCTGTAAACTTTGCACATTTTTGTCTCCCACTTGCAGTGAAAAGCAGGAAACATCAAGTTGGATTTGTTTGTCCATCATTCGATCACACTTTCATTTCCAGACTAAAGTACAAGTCCCTAAGCTTTTGCAATAAAATTTCATACAATGTCTCCTTCTGACTTGAAGAAGACCTCTATTGAGTTTGAGGTCAAAGTTCGTCTGAAATTCCTACATTAAATAGATGGTTTCCAGATGTCTCCAAGCTTTTGCATTAAGACCCAAGGTGATGAATCTCAATAACAAAGGTTTTGAGATCAAAAGTTGAAAGGTCAAGGTCACAATTCGTACAAGAAATTAGATAGGGCCAAAATTAAAAAGGAGTTTGTTTGCCATCGTGCGACCGACCCATTTTTAACCCCCCGACTGGAAAGTTTTTATTGACATAATTTCGACCATGTTTTTTTTCCACTAAATTTTTCGACTTCCGTTTTTCTTTCAAGTTCCTATCCGCGTTTGGTTCGTCTTCACAAGTCAAGGATTATTGATTCGTTACCTCGCACCATGCTCGCATCAGTCACCAGAGTTTTGGACAGGGGATGATGCAATAAGCTAAAATTAAATCATCCAATGAGATTCCTCGTTTAAGATGCAAGTTTTGAAAGAGCAAAAACAGAAAGTGATGGTCTTCATGGGGTACTTTTCTTAACATCAAGAACATTGCGTGTTGTTTTTATTTTGTAACAAGGTAACTAATCAATAGCAGATACGTTTGGTTTTGTTTTTAGTTTTGTTCTTTGCGGCGTTTTGTAAATCGCCACAATTTTAAGTGCTCAAATGATCGATTCGGCACATGGCATACTGGTAGAATTTTATCAATCCGACGAGGCATCATTCGATAATTATGGACACAAACAACTGTGTCTGATGAAAATGTAAATGGGTGCCCCGAATATTCGGAAATGCCCGCAATTTACCGAAATGCCCCCAGGAATTAGTTTTTGAAATACCACCTAATAGTATCGAAATTTCCCTCTAATTACATGTAAAAACATTAATGCAGATTAAGTTTATATATGTTAATCTTTTATGATAAAACGTTTTTAAATTTGTAATTGTAAATTTAGGAAATTCAATTGTGTTCAGTTCTCGCATTCACGATGTTTCAAAGAAAGATAACTCTAGCAAAATTTATACGTGTATATCACCGATGATTTTTTCCCCATTACAATATTTGTTTGAATTGCAAAATATATCTGAATGTTGATTTAATTCAACTTAAGCAATGTATATATATAATGATTAGGAAATAATGGTTGAACACATTCTTCTAAATGAAAGAAAAATAGCATGAGTTACCTTCCTTAGATTAACACAAATTCTAATAACAAGACTTTTTTATTAAAAATTTTATGTTATTTTTTCTTCAGAGACGGTATTTTACACATTGAATCAATCCCCAATCTTTCAATTTAACTTTAAAGAATTGATTTAAAGGGGAATTTCGTTAGTTCTAATGGGCATTTCAGTATTTCTGGAGGCATTTCGGTAAATCACGGGCATTTCGGTAATTCGAGGTACCGCGGAGCACGGATTTAATGTATTGGAAATCGTTTGACCAACATCATTGAACATGAAATTGTGTTGAGTTTATGCGAATAATGTTTTAGTTCAACAGCAATTCTACCAAGTTTCAGTTGCATAATACATGCATGTTACATTGGCCATTGAGAGTAAAATCATAGCAACCAAGACTCTAGACAAATTTGAAAAAACAATGGACATATTCAAGACCTGGAAAACAAACCCCCACAAAACAAGTAACATATCAGAGTAACAAAATGATATATGAGCCATACACAAACTACTCCTGTTCATGAAGTTAAAACTGCACTTTTTAGAGAGGTTTCTGACAGTTGTGCAAGTAATTCACTGTAATAGGGTTAATTCATCAAAAGAACACAAAATATAAAAACAGAGTTTGATATTCAATATATTTTCAGGAAGAAAAAAAACCCGACCGATCGACCCAATATTTTTTATGACCCTCGGGCTATGGCAAACCAAATTTTTTTTTAAATGTGGCCTAGTTTTATTCTGTAGAACTAGCGGTGGAATAATGATTAAGTGTAAGCATAAACTTGCAAGTTTAAACATGCCAATTAACATCGTAATTGAATTGATAAAGAATTAATGCCTGCAAACCAAAAATTCTTTATGAAATAGATGATAAAAGAGTTAACAAAAACTAATAAATTAGAAGTCTCCCTCATTTTAAAGTTGCAAGTTAAATCAGCATTGGAATTATTTACATTTATAATCTTGGATTGAAAATCTCAATAATTGACACAAAGCAACAATAAAACATGTGACTCCATTCACCCTAATGCATTTGTAAACATTTAAGATCAGGTTTGAATGAAAGGATGTTTTGTGAATTTGTTACGAGGGTTACCATGTGTAATTGTTTTTTCTCTTCATCTGTATTGTTTTTAGATATTTTACCCACTTATTCTATCCTTAAGCAGGGGACATAAATTCCCTGAATTAGCTTGTTTTATATGAATTTTCTTTCTTTCTCTCGAATAACAAAAAGGGTGATTTGTTTGCAAATTTAAGATTATCTAAATTCGAATTTTATTATTTATTGATACAATTTTGAAATCTACAGGTAAAATCTTCAATTAACCTGTCATTTACAAGAAAGTTATATTAGATATATATATTTAAAAAGAAATTGAAATGAAATGACCAAATTCAGAAATGTTTCTTCTCACTTTAATGGTTTTTTTTAATGACTTATAACTTTTACATTGTTAGCCTTAGTGCCATAGGGCCACTTTCCTTTAGCATTTCAACTTTTGACATTGAAAATTAGTAAGGGACAGCACTTAGACCTAAATATAGGATGTATTGTGATGTCAGAGTGGTGATGTGGAATCAGAAAACTACAGTGTGTTGATCTGAAAAATAGTACTGACACATGAAAAAAATTATGCATATATAGTAAATACAAGTGATCACTGATGCTCTGTGTTCCTTGGAACACACTCGATTAATCCATTATGCAGGAAAGGATATTGGAGGAAGCAGATGGAGGAAGACATTGTATTTTGTGTTGATTCCTGATGTTTATATTTTAGATCGGTTCCCACTATAACATGGGCACAGAATAAACGGAATGTGATCCTTGCAGTGAAAGTGGCCCGGGCAGGGGACGTCCCTGTAAGAGTCGGGCAAAATAGCTTTGAATTCAGGTTAGAAGATGTGAAATGCAGAATTTTCTTTAATTTTAGCTAATCAAGTTTTCAGGCACTTGATCTGTCTGTTTGTCTTTACACAGAACAGTTGTGGATGACACGTTATATGAAGCCAAGTATGAGCTGTATGGCAGAATTCAGCCAAACTCCTGTCACGTGTCTGTCAAACGATCAGAAGTTTTAGTTAAACTGAGAAAAGAGGAGTTAGGAAGCTGGCCCCGCCTACTAAAGCAGAAGACAAAGGTACTGGCCAACATTAATATGTTTTGAAGTACATGTTCTCTAATTAGTGGGGAAAGGATCATCCAAAATTGATCAGTTGAGCTGTCAATTTCATTGATCAATTACAATCCTTCATAAGCAAAGTTGTTCAGAGAACGGAGTGTCTGGATAGCTGCATATCATTTATTTGAATGAACAAAGCCTATGACTGTACATAACATATTTTTAAAGATTTCTTTTTTTTTAGTTGCCAAATATCAGCCTTGACTATGATAAGTTTGCCTGCAGTTCCTCAGAAGAGGATATTTCTGATGACAACAACCCATTTATCCTCAAAAAACGTAGGTTGATAAAGGTTTGAAACTACTTAATGTTTTGTCTACATTGGTTGCAGCAAAATGAAGAGAATTTTTTCTTTTTTTCGTTTATTCGAATTCTGTTTGTTGACAGGAAAAATTAAAAAATTTCCCAAAGACATGAAGAGACCTAAAGGCTTGGCCGTTGGAGGCTGTAACTATGAGAGTGAGGACACCGAGGAGGACAATAGTGAAGAGGCAGATTTTGGATTTAAAAAGTCCACACTGGCAGACGATTACGATCCTTATGATATCTTTGGAATGGCATCCTAATGAATGCTATTGTTAATTTTGATACTAAGTCACACGTTAAGAATTTTTTTCCCCCCAATTTGTAAAAACCAAAGTTATTAGATTTAAGTCAATGAGTCTGTTAAGTTTTTATATGTCCATCTTTAGATGGGATGTATTATGGATGGTACAGGGATTTGCATACATCTGTCCATCCAGCCGGCTGTTTGTCCGTCCGTTCAGAGTTTTCTATTTCTACTTAACATTTCTCTATCACTTATCAAGCTGAAACTTGCTGTGTAGCTTCTCTGTGGGTTACTCAGATCGTGTTAAAATTTTGATCCATTTTGACATTTCTTGCTGGAGTTAATGCAGGATGCATGATTTGTCTGTCTAACTCCTTCCACATTTTTCAAGGGAAAACCCTATTTTACAGAGTGTTTTATTGGCAAGGATTGTGATTTTGTTCAGTGTTTAAGGAAATATTACAAAGTGAGTTCATGGTTTGTTCATTTAACTCCTCTCACACTTTCAAGGCCTTTGTGAACAACTTATTGCAAGGATTTTGATTATTAACAATTTTCATGGTTGAAATAAATTACAGGTTGTTGAACTTGGTCAAATTTGGGGGAATTATTTTTCACACAGCTCGTTTTGTCATCTACCTCCTGTCACAGTTTTTAAGCTGGGATCTCTTTTTCTTATGAAGCAAAAGAAATGTTTCACAGTTGATGATGGCTGATACTACCTTAAGTAAAGTTCTACAACTCATAGCTTAAAGGGACATGGAAACGATTTCCAAACAGTACTGTAAATTCCTAAATATACGTGAGGAATTTATTATCGTGGAATTTCGCGAGAAAATATTTCTCACTTTTATTTTACATTGCTAAGATACATGCAAAAACAGATCAACAGAGCACTCGCGAATTTATTTTCTCGTGATTTGATGTCCATGAGTCATTTTGGGATAATAAATACTCACGTAAAATAAGGAATCTACAGTATTTCATTAGAATTCAGCGTTTTGACATTGGTTATTGCTAAATCACTTTAGGGAGAAAGCACAAAAAAGTCAGAACTCAAAATTTTCTTTGCAAAAGCTCTTTTCTCCAAAGCTGTCAACTTTGGCGCCATGTTGATGGCTGAGTCACGTAATATGTACACATAAGCGGGGCTTGTGCCTTGTTTTGAAAATGAAAAGTTTAGATGTTTGAAATGCGTCTTTGCATCAGCTTTTTAAATATAGGTTTGTTGCTATGTTTTTCTACTTATTACTATCTAGTATTAATATCCAAGTAGATTTTTTAATTACCATAATTGCGTGTCCGTACCCATTTAAAAGAAATGAGCTTGTGACAGGCATATTATGTACAATTTCTGTTACTCTAGCTTTGTTGTGAAATAGCACGGACAAAGGTCCTACATTACAGGTTTAGTCAGAGAGAGAAATTCTCATAAACCAATTAGAGTGTCTAGTTGTTGCAGCAGAATCAAATATTATGTCCTATTTAGAAAGCTGAAAAACTATTAAAGGTCCTTTAAATTGTAACAGTTGAGTGTGAAACTGAATTCTGTATGGTCCAATGTTTTGATAAATTTTGTCTACTTGATAAAAACGTTGTCACATGCATTTATAAGGATGTACATGTACCTAGTATTATTGAAACTTTTTAGCTAATAATATTTGGTTTGATATCATTGTTTACAAACAACTGTAGATGTCTCTCTGCCATTTGTGTAATGCATATTTAAGCCAGTCACATGACCATTTCAGACATCACATTTAAGTCATAGTCACATGACCATTTCAGACATCACATTTAAGTCATAGTCACATAACCATTTCAGACATCACATTTAAGTCAGTCACATGACCATTTCAGACATCACATTTAAGTCACAGTCACATGACCATTTCAGACATCATATTTAAGTCATAGTCACATGACCATTTCAGACATCAGTGAACATGGATAATGAAGTAAAATGTAAGAACATGATTGTTCAGGTCTGCACAAACTTGTGTAAAGTGGTTTATTTGGTGCTTTATATTGGTCAACAAACTTTGGCGACGATATTCAGCACACGTATGTATATTGTTAGCTCAATAGATTTTGAAAGAAGGTAATCTTTCCACTTTTTTCTTCCAAATACAAATGTTTTCAGGCATATAAATTAGGGAAAGTTGTTTACTTTTTAAACCAAATAAGCTTCATTAAAATGATTATCATGCTTTGAAACAAAAGTTCAGGTTGTTCAGCTTTAAGACAGAGATTTAATTAGATCTGCATAGCAAAGTAATACCAATGGAAATATATTTTGATAAAAACACTCAACTTTTTCTTCTTTACTTTTATGCATTTTCCATTGTTCTGTGGGGCAAGTAGCCGCTTGTTAGAAACCATGTTGTTGTTTGTTTTGTTTTTTGTTCACAAATATAATTGTTTTGAATTGTACATGTAATATTTTTGGCATTGCATTGTATTTTATATAAGCTTACAAATGTTAAGTTTATTACACAAGCAGTGAAAGATGTTTTATGAGTAAATTTTCAAATCATTTTGATGCAAAATATATAGGTTTTGTATTAAAAAAAAATTATTTTTGTGTCTCATTAGCAATTTTGGGATGTGGCATGTCTGCTGAAAAATATTTTGACAGTGTACTGGCATGAAGCATGACAGTTCATACCCTTTAAAAGACTATATTTATCTGTATTCATATGTGCACTGTTTACAACTGCAACACATTCATGAGGAAATGGCTATCATTACAATTTGTGGAGATATCAAAGTAAAAACCGTTAGAAATGTAAATATTTTGTTGAGGCCGTTTCTACAGTTCTTGCCTCTCCTTCAGTCAACCACAGCAGCAGAATATGAACATTTTGATACGTGTCTAATGTCATGAACAAAGCTGTGTATAGATTTGTACAACACAAAACTATAATGTACATATCAATATTCTCCCTCATGATTTAACATTTTTATTCTAGAACTTCATGTGTACTGTAAAACAAAAAGGGCATGTGATTTTTACCACCGATTGCATCTTTTATTTTTCGACAAAGTGTACTCCATCGTGTATTGATAAAGATGGGTATAAAGTTATAGAAAATTATGAAGATGTTTTAACATTTATGTCTTTGTATCATAAGTTCAGCGATATGATGCATCCATTGTAACAAAATGGCAATAGATACATTGTTTTGTTTATTCATCATGTGTATTCATCGTATACAACTCATTCGTTTCATTAAAATACTGAAATTTGATGTTTGTTATGACATGTACAGAGAAAACAAAGAAGCTTACTGTGGGGTTTTTTTGGGGGGAGGGGGGTGTTGTTACTCCTTTTGTTTCCTGGCCCTAATATCAAGGTTATAGATGGTAGGAAATTACAAGCAGATTCCAGGTGATGCTGGTGAGGATAGTTGGTAAAATGGGTAGTAAAAATCGGCCAGGTCACCTTCCTAAACCGATTTCTTTAGTTTTCTTTGTTATATCTTTGCTTGTTTTGAAACTTACAGAATATATTCTTAATAATACATTTAGTCTTCGGTACAACATTTAGCACATATTACCTACAGATAAAGAATGCAATGATTGTATAAAATCTGGTTGGTAAAATGGGAAGCGAGACCAGAACACACATTATTGCATATTTTCTGTAAACTATGCACCTTGCATTTTTTTCAATTCATAGAGAGTTGAATTTGATACTCAATGCATTATTTGTCCATTTCAATGCCTTTTATTTTACTTGTCAGCGATTTTTCCAAACTTGGGCCAAGAGGAAACCGGATGCGGTTGACCCGGGCCGGCATTATTTATTCCGATTTAGTTGCTAATGTTTTTGATTAATTAACCGTAATTGTGAGATCAAAATGATGTCCATTCATAATTAGTAATATTGATGGGAAGCTGAATTACGTTCAGGATGCGTCGAAGATGTTCTGCGTATGGTCAGTTTTTAAATCGAGGTAAGCTACTGACAAACAAGTTGATGGTACAGGGGTTTCAAGTCAGCATTTCGCAAATAATTCTATGGTCGTTATAACGATCTAGTTCGTCAATACAACCTACCATTGGGTCAAATGCTGTCTGGCTTGTTTCATACCGATTGTTAAGCCGTTCTTGGCACACTGATTTTGACTGCGGTTTACTTGATCAGGATATAGGGCTCACGGCGGGTGTGACCGGTCAACAGGGGATGCTTACTCCTAGGCACCTGATCCCACCTCTGGTGTGACTAGGGGTCCGTGTTTGCCCAACTATCTATTTTGTATTGCTTATAGGAGTTATGAGATTGATCACTGTTCGTTATTTTCACCTTGCATGAAAGTGACAGCTAACACCTTCAGTTTATTCGGAATTTTAATATTCTGCCATGGGTTACCCGTGTCCGGTTTCCTTTTGACCTGGGTTTTAATAAATCGTAAATATCAAATATGATAAGACTCGCATAACAGGTACTGCAGCATTTTGGTGATAAATTGTCATGATATTTATCTAAATTATGTCTAGTTTCATTGTTGTGTAACATATATCAGTTGTAATCACAGTAAAATGTGTATTTTTTCTCGCTACCCATTTTACCAACTTGAAATAAACAATCGTTGATATTTTCACACATCGTCGTAAACTACGGTTTTGAGTCCACTCACGCTCCCTCATGATGGAGAGAATCAAATAGAAGCACCCGTGGGTAACCGACGATGATTTTCACAGTGAAGCAAAATTATGCCGTAATATTTGTAGCGAAGACCCAATGTATCATCCAGATTAAGATTAAGAAGTTTCACATCAAACGAAAATAAAGTAACGAAGAAAACTAAAAAATTCGGATTACCAAGGTGACCCGGCCCGGCCCGGTTTTTACTACCCATTTGACCAACTATCGCTGGTGAGTGTGTTTCTTTGCTTGATTGATACTTCACAGGTCACTTTTTATTATATGCCCGTCTGTAGACTCTGGGATCACTCTTGATCATGTTGCTATTTTGATCCATTTCGAACTCTTGCTGGAGTTTTGCCCCCTTTATTTGAAAATATTGTTATATGGAGGGTACATAATTTGCCTGGCTAACTCCTCCCACAGTTTACAAGTGAGGACCATCTTGTTTTACAGAGTGTATGGATATTGAAGATGTGCATGTGGCAAGGATTTTGATTTTCTTCAGTTTTTGAGAAAATTACATGTTGAACTTCGTCCATTTCTTTTTTAAAGGAAATACATGTATTCATATTATGCAAAGATGTATGTCAGAGCCTGATGATGGCCGATACTACCTGAAGCATACTTCTACAAATTATGGCTTAAGAAAAACACTTGTTACGGCACGTTTGGTCGCCTTGGCACGTTCGGTCGCCCGGTGACGATACGTACGGCACATTTGGTCGTCGACAACCAATCGTGCCGCACTTTTCGTCGCCAGCGACCAAACATGTCGCACGTATCGTCGCCCGGCGACCGAATGTGCCGTGAGGATGAACACTAATGGTCGTCAATTTTAGGCCATGCCCGAGCACAAATGGTCGCCACCCAAGCCCCCTGTCCCAAACCCCAACTTTGTTTTGCAAAAATGGTGTGTGTGTTCGTTCGTGCGTATGTGTGTGTATATTTGAGTGAGTGTGCGCGCGTGTATGTGTGCATGCATGTATGTATACGTGCATGTGTGTATATATGTGTGTGCATGCATGTGTAATAAAGTTTGTTTTGCAATCCACACGTGCACAAATTCGTGACACAAGCCAAGTACGATACAAAGCAAACAAACTAAAAACTTGGGCATTTCTGGATGGAATTTGATGTGAATTTATTTTGCAAACATAGGAGTCGCAACATTTTAGCACAATACTCTTACACACCATCCTTATGGCACGCCGTTTTTACATTTATTCCTCTTCAAAGATATCTTATAAACCTTATAAGTTATCTTATTAAGGATATAAAATATCCAAATATGTTTTTACACGAGATATCTTATATAATATACAACATATCCTATAAACTTTATAAGATGTCTTATTAACGTGTTTTTTTTATTTAAGATATCTCATTAACTCTTACAAGATATTGTATAACTTATAAGGTATCATTTAAAAGAAGTTTTATAATATATAATTCATATATTTTATACGATATCATGTAGAACAAATAAGATATCTAATACGTTTTATAAGATGTTTCTTAAACTTTATAAGATATCTCATAAATGAATTTTTACAAGATATCTTATAAACCATATAAAGTATATTGCTGTGTAATACTTACACTTGAGTGACATCTGTGACCTAGATTGTTCTAGAGTTCGATGTTTATCATGTAGTAGAAAGATGACGAACTATGTCTTTAAAGAATGTACCAGAATATTTATTCTGATTATGAATACAGTGTGAATTTAGTCGATGTTAAGCTCTGGTTAGACAAGCACTTTGGGCATTTTCGATTATTCTATAACTGGGACTAGGATTTAGGAATTTCGTTGGAAATTAACAGCCAATTTGTGATTTGTATTGTATACAGATTCAGCTCGGCACGGATATTGTTTATTGTTCACCTATTGTAAGTTAGTATTTTGTTATTATTATATATATATTTTTAAAATGCATACATTTTTGTTTAATTTCTAGCATATATTTTTCGAGATCACCGACATCTCCGACGAACGAAATCTGTAATTATTTTATCCAAGTCAATGAAATAAATATTGATCTTTCTTTTTCAATCTGAATTTTTAAAACTCTCGTTTTATTTCATTTATTTTTCAAATGGATGAAAACGCTTGGAAGTACGGGCGTACGACTAACAACCAACTACCCCCCCCCCCCCCCCTCCCCGGCATTTTTCACTGGCAGTCGTGAAAGAGTAACTGCTTGATACAGACACACAAACAAGAAGACACTTCTTTCTTACAAATAATGTTCTTCATATATTATTCAGTTTGCATGAATCAATTATTGATACGTATCTTCTGCTTTAGAGTAATGATAATTTATTTTACGACATTGTTTCATTTTGTAAGCAGTTTACACAAATTTTAAATAATAACACGTATGAATATAAAACACTACTGCTTTTAACATGAAATCTGCATAATGGAAAGCAAACATTACTTTGCAGGTTAAGAAACCAAGATGTATTAATATTGAAACACCAATCATTGCAATATCTATCTAAAATATTTAATCTTGTTGTAATCCATCAGCAGAGGAAGAGGGTAAAATTATGTCATCAGCATACATCAAGCACTTAATCGGATTTGAATTTACATAGACAGGGTCAGCAGTTGAGTCTAGATAGTTTGGAAGGTCATTAATAAAGATTTTAAATAAATTCGGACTAAGGTTATCACCTTGCTTCACCCCCAATGTTATGGGGGGGGGGGGGGGGGGGGGAGGGGGGTCTGTGTCCTTGTTTTCTAGACGGACACATGACTTGCTTGATGTTTATATACTTTTGATAACTTGGTAAAAATTTGTCCCAACTCCAATTTTTAGGAGCTTAATTTTGATTCCAGTATGGATTACTGAATTGAATGCTTTTAAGAATAAACATATTATGTTCTGATGTTCTAGCTTTTTGGGAAATTAATCCTATCTGATAATCACTAATAATATGGTATTTTTCAAGAAATTTATCAAGACGAATTATATCCAATATCTTGTTAAATAACTTTCCAACTGCATTAGTAACTGTAATGCCCCTGTAATTATAAGGACCAGAAATGTCATTACTCTTGTGAATAGGAGTAATGTACCCTGAAGACCATGGTTTTGGATAATGTCCAAAGGTGAAGGAACTGTTGAATATTTTAAGGAAACATGGTAATAGAGTGCTTTGACCACATTTGATCATATTATTGGAAATATTATCTAAGCCAGGAGCTTTCCCACTTTTTAATTTTGAGATAACATTTGATATTTCTGCTACAGATATGTGATTATCCAGTTCACCAAAACACCTTTATTTTTCCAATTCTGTAAGAACACCGTTTAGTTGTGTTAAACGTTGAGCAAACATGGGTTTTGGTTTGTTTAAATTTTAGAAGTGGGAGGCCCAAGCTTAAGTTGATGGGTCAACTGCTTCAGAGCTGCATCAACAAGAATATTTCATAATTCCTCTGAAGCATTATCAAGTGACTGATTCGAATCCATATTGACTTCCTTAGCAAGAGTTTGTAGTCTAGTATGAATTTCCTCTGAATTGAGTTCAGCTTCAAAGCTAACAGAAGATTTATCAGACCATATGTAATTACCGGTAGCTGATACAGGATAAGTAATAGCATCGTTCTTTTCTGACTCCAGACGAAATCTAGCAGACAATGACCATTGTAACAAGCAATGAGTCAGACAATGGGGGTAAAAATTCAGAAATTCTAAAATACAAAATGTGATTCAAAATGTTTTCTGACACTAAAACATAATCAGCTGTGCTACATCCACCTGGTGTTAAACAACTATAAACATGTCTCCAAAGGTTCGACCATTTAGTATTCTCAATTGATTAGATATACATGTACAGACATCTAATAACTTTTTGCCATGGTTATTTAATTTAGTCAATTAGTGTTCATATCATGGCGAATGCAGTTTTTTTTAAATATCAGTAATATAACTTGAAGGAAAAAGAATGAAGTCATTACCATCATTTACAATAAAATCTGGTTTTATAGATACTCTAACATTGGAATCTCCACACAACAAAATGTTACCTTGTACTTTGTAACGAGCTATATCTTTTTCAATAGAATCAAGAATGTCAAAGTCAGTGCCTTTAGCATAAGACGAGTTTTCTGGAGGGTTATAACCGTATACGCCATGCAGATGAATAAATCTGGATCAAAATTGAAAAAAAGATTTTCCTAACTTTGTCCACTGGAAGTCAAGTTTTGTGTTTCTTAAAATCTTAATATGTGATTTAAATTCATTTCTGCACAGCACGGCCACCCCCACCCCACCCCCATCCCCCAATGTAACGTAAAACAATGAAACAGACTATCTTTAAACACATACAATAACATTCTCGTATACGTGTTTGTTCCTTTAAGCTTGCTATTTCCTATGACGACACTCGTTCCTTTAAGCTTGCTATTTCCTATTACGACACTTGTTTCTTTAAGCTTGCTATTTCCTATGACGACACTTGTTTCTTTAAACTTGCTATTTCCTATGACGACACTTGTTTCTTTAAGTGCGTGTAACACCTCGGCACGTCCTTCTCAGCATTACGTCGACTGATGTTATGACGCGATTTATACAGATTTCGTAAATTACAGGTCTACTTTGACGTTATATGGTACAACATTTATCCAATAGGTGGCATATTGTTAAAAAAAATCACATTATCACCATTTCGAATTAATATTTTTATCATATATACAAGCAATTCCCTCCATATCACCTGCATATGGTGTTTATATCTCTCAACTGATTCGATACGCAAGAGCTTGTTCTGGGAATGGTCAGTTTTTAAATCTAGTGAGAGACGTGTTGATCAATGTTACAAGGGGTTCATTGTTTAAAGTCAGCATTTCTATGGTCGTTATAATGATCTACTTTGCCAATGGGTCAAATGCACACTGATTTGACTACGGATTACTCCGTTTACCTGATCAAGATATAGGGCTCACGGCGGGTAACCGGTCGACAGGGGATGCTTACTCCCACCTCTGGTGTATCCAGGGGTTCAATTTTGCACAACTCTCTATTTCGTATTCCTTGTAGGATTTATAAGATTGATCACTGTTCGTTATTTTCACCTTTCATATGTATTACTTAGTATGCCTAAGCATAGCACAGGTCTGTTTTCGCTATTTATTTGCAAAAAAAAAAAAAAAGCGACGACGCAGATCGACGTTATGAAATTTTTTCCACATGCAATTCAAGAGAAAACTATGACGGCGTATTCGTGTAATAATAACCTTGCAGAAAAATTAAAATAAATCGTTTGTACGATTTAGTAAATCGTAGAAACGATTTAAAAAGTCGTTTTTGTACGATTTAAAGAATTGTTTATACGATTTCATAAATAGTTTACCAATTATAATGATATACATGCATATCATATACAGGTGTGTCTAATTGAATGTGCTAATGGTTATAAAAAAATCTTTGTAACCATATACATGTAAATATAGTCTTTCAAATTTCTCACTCATAAGATCACTGTTTAATACTTATGCTGATAATAGTACTGAACAAGGTTCATGTACACATTTTATATTGAACACATTTTTGTTATTCGGCATTTTCATAATTAAATACCCTCATTTTACTCTTTACCTCTATACACAAATGGTTGGAATAACGGTGTTTGATGTTAAGAATGAAAACTTACAATGAGAAGTAGGAAGATAATCATGTAAATAGCTATAGGCCTAGTTAATATGACGTGTAAAACGTGCAATATTATACAAAGCTTGATTTATATATATATGCGAAAATCTTAATGTATATTCGATAATCTCGATAGTTATATACGAAAAATTCGATTTGTATCCAATAATACTGATATTTTTTATGCGGAAAATTTTGATTTATATTCGATATTGTTGATGTTAATATGCGAAAATTTTAATGCATTTTCGATAATCTTCTTATTGATATTCAATAAATTTATATTCGATAATCTTGATATTTGTATTCGAAAATTTTGATTTATATATTCGATAGTTTTGATTTTCATATGCAAAAATTTTGATTTATATAATCCAATGTAAATAGCAATATAAATACATGTAACAATATTTTCGAATATAAATAAAGATTTATTGAATATAAATGAAGATTTATCGCATATAGATATCGAGATTATCGAATATAATCAAGATTTATCACCATATAAATCAAAATTCCCGCAGATAAATATCAGGATTATTGAATATAGATCAATATTGTTGCATATAAATCAAGATTTGTATGATATTGCAACGTTTTACACGCCATATATAATGAGTGAAATAGACCGATCCATTTTGACAATATATTTTTAACAACCAATCTCCAAACTGTTTGACATAAAATTTATTCAGTCATGTCAAACTATCCTTGAATACAATATCACAGTGTTATCTAGATTGTTGAAAAATGCTTTCACGTCGCCATGTAATTGTTGACTTTCGATATTCCGCGTGCAACGTCACGTGATCATGAATATATCGAAATGGGGCGCCGACACGGAGAATGCATAATTAATAGGAAATTAGCTTGATCTTTATAATCCGATTGAGTTAAATTGCACAATTTGCATACAGTGTATAACTTATACAGCTTGATATAAAACGCATGTTTTTTTGTTTTTTTTATTCCTACGATAATATCCAAAGAGCTTTAACTATAATTTCTTTCTCTGAAAAACCGAATTTTACAGTTTGGTACCCTCATGCCAGACTTTTAAAATATCCAATCTGACAAAAATGGCCAGATTCTTTTTACTAAAGGGCAGTAGAAATTATGTTTATAGTTTCTGGCTCTGTAGAAGCTGAACATCTACAGAACATAATGCATATAAAACTTACTTACAGTCTTGAATTTGAAAGTGAGTAATAAATATTTGTGCGTGTTTGAATTATAATATATTACAAAAATCATCATCAGAGGCCTCTGTTTTGTGACCACGAGACTTTTTCTTTTTCTCGTCTTTTCGATTACTCTTCTTTTTACGATCACGAGAAGGCTTTTTGCGGTCGCGACGCGTTTTCTTTTTGTCGTCTTTTTTACCGCTCTTCTTTTTCCTATCACGAGAAGGACTCGTTTTACGTCTTTTTGAAGGCCTTCGTTCTCTTGTCCCAGCAGCATTTTTGAGAGGCGCACCTGGATCTGCCGCTTTCCTGCCTGTACTCCTTTTCCGTTTTTCGCCTTTTCGACCACGAGAATGACCAATGTTGAGTCTTTCTGGCGAGATGTATTGCTTGCTCGTCACAGGAACATTTTGGACAGCTTGCGGTTCAAAAAAGGAGTTTTGTGCATTGATTTGTACATTGCCTGGTAAAGAACGAATCCATTTTGCTGTTTGATTTTCTCTTGGTGAATTCAGTCGTTTCTCACACAATTCCAGCTCCTTTTTGCCCTTCTCTATGCGATTCCAAAATTCCAACTTTGTTTTTGATAATTCGCCCCTAAGACGGTTTCTTCTGGGGCTGATTGGATTGATTGAATTTCCGAGATTGTTACTCTGTTCTGCGCAAGCATCGCTATACTCCTTTGCCTCTGAAGATGTTCTGCTGACACCATTTATTGGATTAGCTCCCGTAATATGATATTCCCTAATACCCTCACATCTAATATACAATTTGTTACCAGATGGAGATTTCTGTACGTGAGCCGTCCTTGCTAGAGTGTTGTGCTCTTCGCCGTTGGCGTTTTTGACGGCAATAGATACCATTTCCTGTTCTTCGTCAAACGTGACCCTCCCCACGTTCTTATCTTTGCGACTTGATGAGCGTGATCGATGTCTTTCGTCTCTAGATTGTGAATTTTTTTCCCTAGTTCTTGGTGAAACAGTCTCGGAAACCCTGGGATAAATGTTCTTTGTTGGGAAACGCCGTGTGCTTGTGTCATTGTTGATGTGGTACATAGAAGACAGGACTCCCGCCACAGTGTTTGACATGCCCTTGACCCTCCAAAGGTCCACTAGACAACGAAATGGACCATGTCGGCGTCGTGTCCTGACAATTTCCTGGGCCAGTTCATCGGATATGGCGCATGTTGTGCATATCGCTCTAGCGGAGACTAAGTTGATGTCTGCCATTGT
This sequence comes from Ostrea edulis, assembly GCF_947568905.1. Lineage (NCBI taxonomy): Eukaryota > Metazoa > Mollusca > Bivalvia > Ostreida > Ostreidae > Ostrea > Ostrea edulis. The sequence goes on from NC_079164.1 coordinate 62,740,494, forward strand.
TCCCATGGAAAACGTCACAATTGCGTCTATGACGTAAAAGGATGCAAGACCAAATTAACTTAGAGCATGATGTAATAGCTACGTAATTAAACTGTTACGTCATAATCAAGAGTTTATGGATGATGATTTTGAAAAATAAGCTTCTTGAAGAATCAACGAAAAATATGGAAATAAAGTATATCTTTAATGTAGTATGTAAAGCCATTTCCCTTCTTTCTTATGTACTTTACTTTTTATATGTTGATTAATTAGTATATAAAACCATGTCCCTTCTTTCTTATATACTTTACTTTTTATATGTTGATTAATTAGTATATAAAACCATGTCCCTTCTTTCTTATGTACATTACTTTTTATATGTTGATTAATCTGTATGTAAAGTCATGTTCCTCGTTTCTTATGTACATTACTTTTTATATGTTAATTAATCTGTATGTAAAGTCATGTTCCTCGTTTCTTATGTACATTACTTTTTATATGTTAATTAATCTGTAAGTAAAGCCATGTCCCTCGTTTCTTGTGTACATTACTTTTTAGTTCGCTGTAATCTGAAAGCTTGTGTATGTAAGGTTTGTGATTGTGGACGTTTTGATTTGATTTATTAATTTTCTTACGTGTATATATTTTACTGCTGAGGTATTTATTTAAAAAAAATTTGAAGTATTTTAAACTGCCTGCAGCATGGGAATTGGCAGGGGGAAAATGATCCCAAGAAAGAAAGAACTTTTTGAAATAGAGAGTCCTGTTGTGAAAGAAAAAGCACGACTTCTGAAGGTGGAAGGCTGCCAATTTTATACGCCCGTCTTTAGACGGGACGTATATTATGGTACAGCGATGTCTGTACGTCCGTCCGTCCGTCCGTCCGTTCGGGGTTTTCTCTTTATAATTTCATTTCCCTTTCACATATCATGCTGAAACTTGCTGTGTAGCTTCTTTGTGGGTCACTCTGGATCATACTGCAATTTTGATCCATTTCGACCTTTTTCCAGGAGTTCTGCCCCTTTATTTGGAAATAATTATTATATGGAGGGTACATAATTTGTCCGCCCTACTCCTCCCACAGTTTTCAGGTGAGAGCCTTCTTATTTTGTGGAGTGTTTGTATGGGTATTGAAGATGTGCATGTGGGATGGATTTTGATTTTCTACAATATTTTTTTTTTTTTTTTTTAGAAAATTACAGGTTGTTGAACTTAGTCTATTTAGAAATTAATATTCTATGAAGAGTATATAATTTGTCTGCCCAAATCCTCCTACAGTTTTCAAGTGAGGACCTTCTTATTTTGTGGAGTGTTTGTATAGGTACTGAAGATGTGCATCTGGTGAAGGATTTTAATTTTCTTCCATTTATGAAAAAATTGCAGGTTGTTGAACTTGGTCCATTTTGAGGAAATCTCAATTTTTAAGCTAAGACCCTTTGTTCATATGAAAGTTTGTCACAGCCTCATGATGGCTGATACTACCTTAAGCAAAGTTATACAAATTCTAGCACAAGAAAAACACCCTATGTAAGCATTTCACGGGCGTATTATGTACCGTTTGCGGTACTCTTGTTAATAGATATAATGATATTTATAATAATATATGTGTTATTCATTATCATATGATAATAATAATATTTTTAATATATATTATACACCTATATACTGGCTATGAGGACAATAGCAAGTTTATTGTCCCCCAAGACAGCAACTATTTCCCGAGGCCCAGGTTTTTTAATAATGAAATATCCTTGATGTTTTTCCTCTTTCGCTTTATGCGGGTGATCCGCAACTGTCATAAGTGATCCAAAACTACTGTAATTGTCGCTGTTGATTATACCTCAATTTACTCTTATTTCCAGAGTAGTAAATCAAAAATTTCTATTTTGAATTGAAGCTACGACCATTACCTGTCAATTAGTAGGTGGATATTCCGATGAACCCCGTTATTATTTTTACCTGCAAGGTTGGTTGATTGTATCCTGTCCCTTTCGAGAATTTTTCACTCATATGGAGACGTTACCATATTGCCGGTGAACGGCTGCATTTAGACCTATGATCAGCGCTTACGGCCTTTGAGCAAGGAGGGATCTTTATTGTGCCACACTTGCTGTTTTTGCGGCCTCATCCCATTTAGTCGCCTCTTACGATAAGTAAAACAACGAATCTTGAAATATTGGGTTAAACTTTTAGACACAGACAATTGTATTTTGAATTCATTGTATAATCATATGTTAAAAGATATTGACTTACATCACAATTGGTTAACTGATGTCAGGACCTTACTGCAGAATGTAGGACTTGGATATGTTTGGAATAACCAGTATGCTGAAAAGAAATCAGCATTTCTTTCTAGTTGTAATCAATTGTTAAATGATTTATTTATACAAGAGATGCATTCATTTTTGAAAGGTCTCCAAAATGTAATCTACACAAGCATCTACCTGCTGATAATTTTTATCTTCAGTACTATTTAAGAAAATGTTTACCAAAAATCTCAAAGAAATGTGATTTTAACGAAATTGAAGACGAATACCATTTTGTTCTGCCATGTCCCTATTATTCCGATTTACGAAAAACATACATCAAACGATATTACTTTACTCGACCAAACTTGTGAACCTTTTTTCAATAAGAAACAGAAAAGCATTATGTAATTTATCAATGTTTTTGATAAAGGCACTGAGCCCAAGAAACTTATAAGATATTATATGTTTGTCTATCCTCCATATTTGGTCACATGATTCTTTTCACATGGTTATACTCACTAGTATATTGTTACTTGATTGGACCGAGCGAAGCATGATAATTATGGTCATTGGCGTGTCCCAAGTGATAGTCATAATTCTGTTCAGTACGGTAAATTACAATTCATTTAAAAATATGTATTATTTATGAAATTCCCCTTGCGCTAAACGCCCAGCATCAAATGGGGATATCAGGGGCGGATCCAGGAATTGTGGTTACGGGGGGCGCCACTTTATGAGGCAGGGGGTCTGGGGGCCGCCTTGGGGCTCCTGGATTTTACAGGTTTTATAGAGCTTGAAATATATCTCGTATTTAGTCATTTGTACTATTTTCTATCATTTTTTATAAGGTGAAATTAATAAAAATGACGCAAATTTTAAGGGTTTTTGGAAAAAATTAAGTTCCCCCAATACAGTATTTCAAGAAAACAAAAGATTTTGATATTTATTTCTCCGGGAGTGGATGAAATTATTGCTTCTGTTATCGGTTAGTACATTTTTCTAAACAAGATACCACGATTTACCTTAAATTTGAAAATTTTAGGGGGGGGGGGGGGGCTGTGCCCTCCTTAAATCCGCCACTGTCTATGAGGATAATTACAGGATCCGCCTATTCCTTTAAAACAGAGAATATAGCACCAGCCGACGTAAACCGTCCATAGTGACGTCAGATGTAGCTTCAACGTGTTTCTTCGTCTTTCAAACCAAACAATTATAAACAATAATTCATTTAAAAATATATATTATTTATGAAATTCACCTTGCAGTAAACGCCCAATAACATCTAAATATTAAAGGGGGATATTCGAGGATAACAGTTAAAGTGGGGAATATAACGCCAGCCGACGTAAATCATGCATTGTGACGTCACATTTAGGCTCGACATTTTTCTCTTTCAAATCAAACAATTATAAACAACAATACACCCCGTTTGTAATTTAAAAGACAGTTAAAACAGAACAAAATTAACCAATCAATTGCAAGTGGTAAAAAGTAAGCGTAAATGAACGAGTCTAAAGGCAGCTCCCTGCACACCATGTGACCATAATTGTGACGTCACACACAAAGTGAAAGTAGGCCTAGAATCAAGTAAGAAAACGGTCAAATCCCGTATCAGTCGTTTCTTTTGGGTGTTAGTTTAATGTTATTATATTTAATGTGTTACTCAAGGTAACAAAGGTATTAACTTGCTTGGAATTTTAACCCAATGTATAAGTGGTTTAAGATACCTTGACAAATTAAGCACAGTGGTATTTAACCCCCCCGCCAGCTTTACGTTGCAGAGTACACCGAAATTTAGATAAGAAAAATATGTTAAGTGCCTGTGATATTTTGGTAAATTAAGACATACATGTATAAACACAATAATGACCACATATGTATTTTAATGAAGTGAATAAAATTAGTTTTGTGTTGGACCCGTGTGAGAATGAAAAGTTCTAAAATATAGGCATCTTCACAAGTCAAGGGTTATTGATTCGTTACCTCGCACTAACCCTTGACATCAGTCGCTATTTAAAAGTTGGGCTCGAGAAGAAGGATGACGCAATACGCTAAAATTAATCAGCCAATGGAATTTCTTGTTTCAGATGAAAGTTTGGTAAGGGAATAAACAGAAAGTAAAAATTGGCGTCCGTTGACGAAAAGATATGTGAAAAACATCAAATCGATCATTTGACTGAAAACCAAAACTTTCGATATCATGTATCAGAGAAGGAAAAGATGTTTTTATTGGGACTAAAACCGGCAGTGGTAAATCGCTATCTTACGAAGTTGTTCGCATTATTTTGGACAATTTGTTTAATTTGTTAAAACATAGTCGACAAACGTACTTCGACAATCCATCATTTTCATTCGGATCATACCCCAAATCCTCGTCTAATTGTTTCTTCAAGCAAAACGAACTCCCGAAAATCAATCGACGGTATCTGTCTTGTACTAATTGGCCACAAATTTTACACCATAATGCCTTCGCCATGCGTGTTTACTGTTTAGTTTTGTTTTCGACCGATATAAAAGCCGTTGTCTGATTGGTTTGCAGCTTCAGGCTGCAAACCAATCATATGCTTCTTCTCGAGCCCAACTTTTAAATAGCGACTGATGTCAAGGGTTAGTGCGAGGTAACGAATCAATAACCCTTGACTTGTGAAGATGAAATATAGGTGGAAAAGAAATATTCTACACACATATGTAAATACATACGACAGTGGACATATTGTAGTAAGGGTTATCACCACAATAATGTCAATATGGTAAATAGGAATTACAAAATAAGAATATTATAAGTAGTTTAACAGTTTAATACATGTAGTAACTGAAAGTTATTTGAATGATTCAAACAAAAAAAAATCACTATTTTAACGAACATTGTGATGATTAATAACCAATATTTAATTCAAATGATTGAGTTGGGCTTCCCCCCTCCAGCTACATTATAACTTTTCCCACCCCAACTGCAACACCCACATCATATTGAATATTTTAATGAATCTTCTTCTCAGTTAATGCTTCCATTCACTCACTGATACTGAGTATTATAGTAGAGAGAAGTTTTTTTAAAAGGTGCATCTATACATCAAATCTGATGTGCCTCTTTGGCTTCTTAATGCTTGTTTTGAAATAAGAAATATACTTTTGAAAATGCTGATATTTAAATGTTCTCTTTGGGCCTCATCAGTCAGGTAAGAGAACAGATTTATTCCTGAGACCTTCCTGGTGCAAAATAATTTACAATACATGGTTATAACTTTTCTTAGAAAAAAGCATATTTAAAAAAATAATAAAGCAAGTCTTATAAAATGAAGTTTAAAGGCAAAGCACCAAGAAGGTTTCGGCTCTCATAAATAAAAGCGTGAACAGTGTTTTCATAATTTTATCATCAGAAGTCTATGGTTTGGAAGATTATCAAGTATAATATACACAACATTAAGTTTAATATACAATACATTCAATACATCAAACAAGAGAAGTTTTCATGTAAACATTCCAACATGAAGTGATTTAGCTTTTAAAACAACATTGTCTTGAACAGTGTTGAAGGAATAGTTATAATTTTATACTATATGTGGTTTTCCTACTAATTTACCTAATTTAAAACACACATTTAAACACCCACATGTACTTTATACAGTAGTTTACATTTTAATCAAAACAAAATATAGATATGCAACATTAATACATAAGTGTCAACATTTAAAAAAAATTGTCAAAAAAGGGCCTATCAAAGGTTTCAGGTAAGAAAGCATGCAATAAAAAACCAAATTAAGAATTATTTGCATATCAATTTGACCAAACTATGTTATGTGTTAATAAACCCGATGCCTATAAATTAATTGCAATAAAAATGTAACTTAAATCTTTTATTATTATTATGTGGATCCTGTGTTACCATTTAGGCTGAATCAACTTATGACATCAATATAAATTTATTGATCGATATTGGACATGTTCAAGTACAGGTACATGTATCTAACTGTGTATCATACTGATACATCAACTCATAACAGGTACCATTCAAGCAGTTTCTTGCTAAGTATTGCATTATAAAAATCCATACCGTATTGTTTTCCAAATGTTTTGTTCAACACATGGCCTGATTTAACATGGGTATATACCAGAAATGTGAATTTTCCAATAGGGTCTTCATGGAAAATCTAGGCAGTAAATTGACGCATTAATCAAATACTTTCCGTCTCGTAAATGCTCGTTTTATTGCCGCAAACTACAGTGCATTAGGCAATCAAAATGCATTTTACAAAACAGTTGCATTAGAATGTGTGTTTTTTTTTGTTTTTTTTAAGGTAAATTCAACCTTACCACTGAATAACAGTAACACAAACACGAACACAAAACTTCTAAAGCTAATGACTTAAAATACAGAAAAATGAAGCAGATTGATCTTTTAAGATCATCATCCTATCCAGAGATGTCATAGAAGGACTAATACCCACGATGGGGCTTTTTATTGGATCAAAACTATGCACAAAATGTTGTGACCTTAACCCCAGTCAATTACCTTATGATAGGGTATTGACACACCCTCAGGTCAGGAGCAACCTAAGTGTTAAGTATGAGTTATAATGTTTATTCTTGAAACAAGAGGTGTATGTGCCACAAAGCTCACCTGAGTACTTGAGCCCTGCTGTTCTTAAGATTTTTAAAAGAATTTTCTCCTTTATATTCCCATGGAAATTTGAGACTCCATTCTTATGACCCTACCATAACTCTAGGGGGTCTCTGAATCCACACAACATAAGAGTGCTTTAATATCAATATGACAAACATGGCCTTGCAGTTATGGAGAAGATTCCTTTTTTGTATACAAGTATTACTTAAAATTCAATCCTGATATTAGCCAACTCTAACCCAGGGTCCATAATTTAAAATACAAAATAATTTAGTCAACACAACTTTGATTTGCATTTATATCGTATATTTTTATTTACAGAAATTCATGAACTCGTTCATTTATTTAGTCGTATTACTGTTTTTCTATTTGATTATTGGCTAAAGACTGTAATAATAATAATCATACCATTCATTCTTAACAAACTTGGTGTTTGAATTACAAATTGCAAGTTAGTCTTGTATTTTTGGCATTCAAAATTAAAACACGAATAACTGTAGAAGCAACTAATGAACAAAGCATAATGGCGGCACCCATAAGGATCACAAATTTTTCAGTGAACGTATATAGAGATTATCTGTATTCATTTGCAGATTTTCTCATTTTTTATTTTACGTATACGTGTTACCTTTAGAACCTTGCTTCGCGGACGGGCCTTCGGCCCGTCCGAGCTTCGCTCGGTATAACTGTACCATACCAATGAAATCTTTCTCAAGGTTTCAATAAACTAAACTAAACGACAAGCAAGGGGGTATTGAAGACCTAACCCGGATCCTCACGGGATTCACCTTCAAGGTAGGAATAAAAACTGATCCGGAACTACCGTAAATAGTGTACACATAATACATACATTTTATCACGCCCCAGACAAAATTGTTGAAATCTAATTGGTCAGATCTTGGTCACATGACGTCGTGAAATAAAAACCCGTATCATGCTAAAAAAAATCCGTATTGAGCGAGTAATTTATTGTCGGGTTCGAATCCACTTGACTAAGTTGTATGATATAGACTAGTCAGGTTCCCGAGACCCCTCTGACTCGGGAACCTGACTAGATATAGACCCCCAATTATCAGTGGCGGATTAAGGTAAATCGCGGTATCTTTTTTCGGAAAATGTACTAAACGATAAAAGAAACAATAATTTCGTCCACTCCAGGAGAAATAAATGACAAAATCTTTTGATTTCTTGATTACTTTATTGGGACTTAATTTTTTTTTCCAAAAAACCCTTAAAATTTGTGTCATTTTATTAATTTCACCTTATTAAAATGATAGAAAATAGTACAAATGACTAAATGCAAGGTGAAGATAACGAACAGTGATCAATCTCATAATTCCTACAAGCAATACAAAATAGATAGTTGGGCAAACACGGACCCCTGGACACACCAGAGGTGGGATCAGGTGCCTAGGAGGAGTAAGCATCCCCTGTTGACCGGTCACACCCGCCGTAAGCCCATATCCTGATCAGGTAAACGGAGTTATCCGCAGTCAAAATCAGTGTGCCAAGAACGGCTTAACAATCGGTATGAAACACGTCAGACAGCATTTGACCCAATGCGAGGTTGTATTGACGAACTAGATCGTTATAACGACCATAGAATTTGCGAAATGCTGACTTCAATCGAGACTGTTGAAATCCCTGTACCATCAACTTGTTTGTCAGTAGCTTACCTCGATTTAAAAACTGACTATACCCAGAACAAGCTCTTGCATATCGAATCAGTTGAGATATATAAACACCATATGCAGGTGATAATGGAATATTGCTACATAAATGTGGGAAGTTGACGATGGAGAAGCTGAAATCATCCCGTTTGTCATACAGTTGAGTTGTTAGTTTGCCGTTAATGTCTACTTTCAATAAAATATGTAAGTATGAAGCAGAAGTGGACGACTCTGTGGTGTCCTTTATTTCGAGCTCACAGGGATATATCAAATCGACATATGAATGAAAGCTATCATTGTTAATAGACAAAACGTCATCGATATATCTAAAAGTCGAATTGAAGGTCACAGCGAGAGATTTTTTCTTCTCACGTTGAAGTTTTTGAATAAATTCTGCTTCATATGAATATAAAAACAGGTCAGCTAACAAAGGAACACAATTCGTGCCCATGGGAATTCCAACAGACTGTTGGAAGACCTGATCACCAAAGACCACGAAGATATTGTCAATGAGGAACTCTAGCATATTTTTTATTTCAACTTCAGAGTACTTGTGCGTGGAATCAGAGTGGTGTTTAACAAAGTAAGTTTTTGAATGACTGATCACTAGATATGAATATTTCCGTTTTCCGTTTTTGTTGAAGAAGCAACTGTCTATGATGTCAAAAAAGTCTAGTCTTTAATTTATCGTGAGGAATGGTCGTGTATAGTGTTGAAAAGTCATAGGTTTTAATGCTATTGATTTGGGGAAAATTCTGTGATTTCAAGTTTACTAAAAGTTCTTTAGAATTTTTCAGAATCCACATTTGATTAACACCACTTCTGACATATGTAGTCGCACAGGAAGTTTGAAGTTTCTCCTTCACAGCTGTTAACATTTTCGTGAGGAGCAAAGATAGGGGCTTGGTAGAGCACTTACTGGATCCAGCAATGTATCTTTGTTTGTAAGGGAGAAATATTTCAAGCCCCATAAAATCCGTAAAATCCAGGAGCTTTCGGGGGCTTCGCCCCCTGGACCCACTGCCTCATAAAGTGGCGCCCCCGTAACCGCAATTCCTGGATCCGCCCCTGCATATACAGTTAGAGGTCTTCGACGTGATAAATTCGTTACACAGTTAGTTAGTGACCTGATACGGAAAAATACATGGTGTGAAAAGAAAACCCGTATCGGGCGAGGCGAATCCAGTATTTGAAAGTCCAGCCAGAGGCATAAAAAATCTGGGTTGTGTGTCTTCAAAGGAGAACACGTTTCAGGAGGGAGGAATGTAGCGGTCAGTCGGGTTCAATCGCCGGTGGCCACTTAGCCTAATTAGTAGAGCACCTGACTAGAGATTCTGGGGGCTCGGGTTCGAATGCCGGTAAATACGGGTTTTCTTTTCACACCATGTATTTTTCCGTATCAGATCACTAACTAACTGTGTAACTAATAATACATAATGTTTGTACGTGCGTTTTTCTTTATAGGATTAATATAGGATGAAACCCTCTCACAGCCCGAAGAGCAAATGTTGATCAAATGTAAAAGGAAGGCAGAAAATGAAACGTATCATACGGCATTCGAACCCGGGCCCCCAGAATCTATTGTCAGGTGCTCTACTAATTGGGCTAATTGGCCACCGACGATCGAACCCGTGTGAACACATATTTAATGCGAATTAAATTCTTCGTGTGATCAGGGCGTTAGTAATGTACTGTTGAATTAAATTTTTATTTATGTACGAAGTCCCCCTAATACCCCTCTGTCATTATGGAGCTTTTAAGTTTAAACGAAACGTAAATAATGATTTCAATTAAAATCCAAAGGCATTGATGGGATTCTAACTTAAGAACTTCGCACAATTTTTAAAACGCAGGTGACCTATTGCAATTGGTTTTCGTCCGTCGTCGTCCGTCGTGCGTTAAAAATTGAACATTTTAACTTCTTCTTAATAACTACCAGTCCAATTCTTTTCAAATTTGATATGAAGCATCATTGGGACAAGGGGGACATAAATTATAAATTTCAGGACTCTAGCACCCCTGGGGCCCTAGGGGTGGAGCAAAAACTGCCCAAAATTGACCAATTTTCAAAAATCTTCTTTTCAAGAACCACAAACTGTAAGAAAAACTAAATGCATAGTGATGTAGAGCAGGAAGGCCTCTACCAAACTTATAAATTTCATGATCTCCGGGATAGGGGTTCTGACCCCAGGGCGGGGCAAATCTTGTTATATAGTGTTTATGTGTAAAACACTTAAATTACATCTTCTTTAATGCTATTGATATTAAATTGAAAGTAAATAGATATTTAGAAAGAAGAGGTAGTCCTTTACCAAAATAGTAAATTTGATTATTCCAGGGGATGGGGTTTTGGTATCAGGGTGGGGCCAAAATGGTCAGTTATTAAGTGTGTGAACAATATACATTTTTAACTTCTTCTTGATAACTATCATTTCAATCCTTTTCAAATTTAGTATAAAACATCTTTGGAACAAGGGGAACATAAATTGTAAATTTCAGGATTCCTGCACCCCGGGGGCTTTAGGGGCAGGGCAAAACCTGCCCCCAAATGACAATTTTTCAAAACTTTTCTTCTCAAGAACCACACACATGTAAGAAAAACTAAATGCATAGTGATGTAGAGCAGGAAGGCCTCTACCAAACTTGTAAATTTCATGATCCCCGGGGTAGGGGTTATGACCCTAGGACAGGGCCTAACTTGTTATATGGTGTTTATGTGTAAAACACTTAAATAAATAACATTTTCTTTAGTGCTTTTGATACTAAATTGAAACTAAATGGATAGAGCAGGTAGTCTTTTGCCAAAATTGTAAATTTGATTTTCCCCAGAGTAAGGATTTTGACCCCAGGGTGGGGCCAAACTTAGTATATAGTATTTATGTGTAAGTTTGCTGATACTGTATAAAATCTAAATGCATACTTAGGAATAGCAGAAAAGGATGTACAAAAAATGGTAAATTTCACAACCCAGGTTTATGACTTTAAGATGAGTCCAAATTAGTCATATCTTTTTATGTTTTAATGCTGATACACCTATTATTTAAAGCCTTTCATCAGTGTATGCACTTTTGAGGGCAGTGAAGTTTTAAGAACACATCTTGTTTTATACTGTTGCTGAACATTAGAATTTAGCTTAGATATTTAGAACAGGATTTTTTTTTCTAGATTTCATAGCCGATGGAAGTAGTAATACTTTTTCACTAGTATTCAGGTGACCGATAAGGCCTGTGGGCCTCTTGTTATTTTAAATCTCAGAAGCCCTATCAGTGACATCAGGTGGGAAAATGAAGCGCTTTTAGGGGAACTATCAATAAAGATATTATGTTCGAAACAAAGTTTTGTCCTTATAACGTAAATTTCTTTCTACTCGTAGCTCATAAAACATGCAACCTTTTCCGACTAAAAAAAGTGGGGTACACTGGTAAAAAAAAAAGATCAGTACTTTTTATTCATAAATTAACAAAATCTCCATGAATCGGTGTAGTGATATTACATGGATTGAACTTTAGGCTATTTGTCTGAGGTGAAGTTTACGTCCGTTAGAGAATTATTCACTCATTTTGAGACATCACCAGCTGTAGGTGACGCGTAATATGCTGTCACATAAAAAAATTTATGGTGGCATTTGAAAGTGTCAACTGATGATCGTTTTTTCCCCCCACAAAAATAAATGAAACTTTGAAAACAATAAAATTTAGTAGTATATTGTGGTAGTACATGTAAATGTAATTTTGGCAAGGAAATCATGGCTCAAAAGGAGTTTGAGGGGTGTGTACCAACGGTGGCAGTTTACGGCGCCCTTTGTGGTGCTTAGACTTGAAGGACGTCTCATTTTGTGGCAGTATGTGTGTCATCGGGGGAGACTGGCCAAAATTATCCCAACCATTTGGATGAAAAGCTGTGTCATCTGTTAAAGGGTTGGCTTGGCCATTTTGTGGATGTACATCGCCAGATTTAAAAGACGATTTTCTCTTCCTCTTTTTCTTCTTCCACTGCTCCTGCCTGGGTGGATGGCTGGAGATGATAGAATCTCCCCCAATAAAATTCTCGTTAAATTTTACGGATTTTTTCTTAGTAGACATTATGGTGTGCTGTCTTGGTGGTTGATTGCATATCATAGAATCATCCAGGTACTCCTGGGAAAAAGAATTCTTTCTCTCTGACGTTATGGTGTGTTCTTTTGCTTTCGTCTGGCTATGAACAAGAAATGAAGATGTGGATTTATTGAAGTTGGAAGACATGTAGCTGCTTGTATAAAATTATTTTGACATAAAATTCAAACAGATGTTTATATTTATGACCATAAAGATATGAGCCACGCTAGTATACCTCTGACACTTTTTAACAATAACGATGATGGCTATGATCAGCACAACAGAAAAACAGACGGCCACTGCTGCTATTAACACTGTTCTATCTGAAATAAAATTAGAATGAAATGTATCATATGTATCAACTATACTTAACAAAACCAGTATTTTACATATATGTACAATATATTAGTAAATATCCTTTATCTTCTCATCACCTAGAGATTCAATGAGGGCGACTTTATGATATTCCAAGAAATGAAAGACTTTGTAAATCATGTTCACAGTCATGGGTTGAAAATGAGTATCATTTTATTCTGGTTTGCACATTTTTTGTTGTTGATAAAGTTAGAAAAATGTATGTATTTTGAAAAGAAATACCGGTATTACTTTCAAAATCCCTCTGTTTTCAAACTTGTTCAATTAACGTATCACGGGCTGTCGATCAAAGTAAATTTTCAACCAATCAAATAATTGCATTTATTTAGCGCGTTGCAGTATATTCGTGCTCCGCCATATGCTCCGACAAACAATCGCAGAACGAACAAGATAGATCTATTAGCAAATCCGTCAAATGTTACAGAATTATTTAAACTGGGAACATATCTTTATAATTGTTCAAAATTAAGAGCAGAAAATCATTATACTATATGATTTAAAAACCTATCCTCACTATCATTTTCATTATTATTGTACGTTTTTGGGGACGGGGGGAGGGGGGGGGGTAGGGGTGTATGGTACTATTTGATTGAATTCACGATTAGAAATTGTGTAATAAGTAGTTTTTCATCTTATCTTAACTATCCTGCTTTGCTTTATGTATATGTCACACTGAAAATGATTATGCAATTCTGTACAACTTATTTCGTACACATACGTCAAACCTATGAACTGTATAGTTCATGGTAATAAATGATACAATATTACCAATCATGACACAAGGAAATTGTACTCGTAAAACGCTATACTGCAGAGAATGAATGTTGCATTTAAAAACAAACATACCCGAATCATCTGGTATACGTGTTTCAAGCTGTAAAAGAAGACATGAAAGACCTTGTAACTTTACTTTTCAACATATCGAGATAAAAGAAGCGACAAAGATAGTGTCTTTCCAACATCTATAAGGAAAACTCAATATAGCCTACATTATATATATATATATATATATATATATATATATATATATATATATATACACATGTATATATATATACATGTATATATATATATATATATATATATATATATATATATATATATATATATATATACACGCGTGCACGCGTGTGTGTAGAACGCCCAAATTTAAACATAAAGTAAAATAATGGAAGGAATCTTTAATTATTTCTTTTAGAAAGAGCAACTATAAAATTAGAGATATATTCAATTCAACATATCTACAACTGAATTCATGATTTCTTTAATTGAATTAATTTCGTATACAAAAGTGCTGTAAATAATTAAAGATGTCTTCAATTGAATCAAAGAGATCATCACATCCTTGATACCGAGCTCCAAATCAAAGTTTGTGAGCAATAATTCCACAACAATTTGAAGCGCGCTCCAATTGAATTGATGAGAGCAATAATTAAGTTGATGCGCGCATGAAATTAATTATTGATCTCATTAATTCAATTAACGTGCACATCTAATCAATTATTGCTCTCATCAATTAAATCGATGCGCGCATCAGATCAATTATTGCGCGCAATAATTGAAATGATATCTTTAAATGTATCTTCAATTATCTGAGTTTATGTTAATCTGGCGTTCCATAAGTCTATTCTTTTTTTAAACACTAGTTTAATGAAATAAGATTCATTCCACTTACTGCTTTTCGTATGCATGTCAGATTTTCCAAGTCGCAATTATACTGCTGTTTGTCATACATCAGAAATGTCTGATGGTTGCTAAAAGAAATTCCATCATAGCTTAGACTGATGTTGCAACCACGTGCAGCCTCGTTTTCGGCGTTGTTTGTGGTCATGGGTAGCTCTATTGATATCAAATTAAAATGCCGATATGTGGCTTGAATTGTGGAGATAGTTGTGTTTGTAACTGTTCCGTCTGAGCTTATCTGAAATAAATGTATAGTGACAAGCATTAAGAATAGTTTTGATGTTTCTTGGTTGATCAAAACTTGCATGTTGCTAGTTTATTTCCGATATAAATATAATCTATATGAATTCAGGTTCTGTTCACTCATACATTGTATACACTATAGTGAAAACGTCTGCCTAATGGTTACCGTAAAACACGACAGCTTTGTCCAAATGTTTTCTGAATGGAAATATCCGATCATATTGATGTTTTGGCATGACCCCGATCCTGTGTGACACAAGCCCTGGAAAGGGAGGATAAAAATCTCGGGAGGAGAGGATGTTCGCGTGGAACAATCACTGCCTATGAATCCACCATAACACTCACAAATCCCTGTTAAAAATGTAACCATCCTTATGTTTCGTATCAATATTAATTATATTTATAAGCAGAATTCATTGCCATCAATTGATCAAGAATGAGGTAAGAGATGAGAAACTTGACGCTCTTTGCACAAAACCAAAAATACATGTAATTTCAAGCAATACTAACAGTTCAAACCGGATGCAAAAACATACATGTATTTGTAGAAAGAACATACAAATATCATATTCTTAAAAAATCATTCAAACACTGGTGAATTTTATATTCTAAACTATATTAGAATCCATTTACCAAAACATATCAACTTCAATAATTTCTAACATAGTTTATATGTTATTTGTGTAATTAATTACAATGCAATTATCCTAAATCAATTAAATGAAAAGCAAAAAATTTCCCCCTTTAGAGAATTCATCCTTTCCTTTCGTAGCCTCATGATATACAAGTAGCTTGGAATTCAACAAGTACATGTACCGCTTGCACAGTTTCCGTTTCCGGAGCAATTTTGTGGACAGAGGAGAGACATAATGACGTCCACCAGAGTCTTCCCGTTCCCTGACTTCTCAACGTAGTACACCTCATTATGCATTACTTCCATTGAACAAACTCCCTTCAAAGTATTCAAACTATCTAGCAAGTATGTTGTATTTCCTGAAAGCTGAAATAAGAACAATGTATTTAACCCCAGATATTGCAGAAAATGTATATACATATAACAAGCTTTGCAACTTCTGTATTTTTTCCCTTTGATCTTATGAATTTCAACGACACTGTTTACATACAAAGTGTTTTCCGTGGCTATAGAAACATAAAACGTACTTGAATATCGGCCACACAGCTTTCTACGTAAGAGGTTGATGACACGTTTGCCATTGTTCCACATGTGTTGATGGCAACGTCATTGTTAAAAGAATCAACACAGAATGTTCGAGCGGAACTTTCTGTCCAACCATTGGTCCAACCGGGAACCTAGAAACGTGAAATTTGTCGATTTATAACAAAATTGAAAGAGTACCTATTTCTGGAAGCAACTGTACGTGATAACATTATGTGACCTCTGTCTTCTCTGTATGACCTTGCTACCTGAGGAGTCTCTGTTTCGTTGTAGTTCGGATCGTAAGAGAGTGCATCTACAAAGTCACCATTGTTGCTTTGATTGTACACGGATGCCAGATTAGCTGCGACAGAGTCCCCTTCCATACAGAACATGCTTGGTGTGACGATGTTGTATATGTTGGAGTCTCCCGTTTCGTCTGGTCTCCCTTTACACAGGCTGTATCTTTCTGATTGGTAATTGTCGAAACTGTTTTACAAAAACAGCTTATCATCTTCTATAAAGTGCTTGATAAAATATACATTTACGAATATTTTTTGATAAGAAGTCATCAGAAATTCATACTTACTTGACAGGAAAGTCAGGGTTATTAGAAAATAAGCTCTCGTTTGAATTTAAAGGAATCCTGCGAATGTAAGTGTAAATCAGTCAGAATCATTAATGCATTTTCAGATTATCCAAAATCTTAAAAAAATCAAGTAAATTAAAATCCTACCTCCAGGAAAGGGCAAACTCTTGGTTGTCTGTCGACTTTGAATTATTTCCCTGCCTTGGGATAAAATCATCGTTCTCGTTTCTATTGGCCAATCCACACATGCCCTCGCTGGACCCGACATCAAGGACGGACGCTTGAACTCGTACGCTACTTATCCATGCTTTGTCATACGACAGATCGAATGAAACCCTTGTGCCACTCGGGAATATTACCTGCGAAAAGTATCTATGTTATTTTGGGATCAAAATCCTACTTACGTAATGAAGAAAAGACATATACATCTATCCTAAATGGTATCATTCAAAGAGTGCATACTAAATCAATGAAATCCACATATGAAAACTTTTTACACACACACACACACACACACACACACACACACACACACACACACCGTACCTCAGATAAACCCCCTGATTTTGTTATGTACAAGTCGGATGGGCTGTTGAGAGTGAGTCTTTCGTATGGAACAGTCAACAACTCCGTTTGTGTGAAAGAAACCTGTGCGCATGTCCTGACGACATAGAGACTGTAATTGCTTCTGACCGAAACACCACAATTACAGGTAGCAGACCCAGCAACACATGAAGAAAACAGTACATTTACCTGTGAGAAACAGTGGGTCAATTCATTCAAAGTGCTTATGGTATATATAATTTTGTTGTAAAAATATCTATCAACTTCAATTATTTTTTCATCAATTGGAAGAATGTAACTACTCTTACTGAATATGGAAGATATTTATGTTTATATAAGACGAATTCCCCAGGGAGGTGGTTGTCCCATTGCTCGCCATCAAAGGTTGTCATGTGTGGGTCATTGTAAGAAGTGCACAGCATCCCGGCCACTGAAACGTCGCTATCGACAACAGATACCTAGAAAAGGACAAAATATCGTATTTCAGAAACCCATTTTGTTATGAAAAAGAGATACATATATACATACATATATAATTATATGCTTTAGACAACACATGATGCAACATGATATGATGTCATTGACTCTGATTGTACATCAATATACATTTTACCTTAATTTCCGGAATGCTGATATTTTTCCAAATAGCATAGCTGTCATAAGCGTACGTGGACACACTAAACCGAAGAGTGCTGGTTCTGTTTTCATAATTAATTATTCCATCAAGGAAACCAGTAATGTTAAAGGCAATACTCGTGTCATTAAAACCGAGAGACACAGCACATTCTTGACCAGTTAGTACTAAATCTCTCTTTGCCAATCCATTTCTACATGTCTCCCACGAGTTTTCGTTGGAGCTCCATACATCTATGGGGATCCTGCAGTTTAACTCTTTCATGGAATCAGTCATTGATGTAGGACAACTTATAAGTATGGAGCTCACCAGAGACACCTCCACATTCTCACCCTCCCTAACGATATATTCGACAGACTCTGGCTTATATGAAATAAAATCGTGAGAAATATACCAAAACAAAAACAAAAACACCGTGCAAAATATTGAAATAAATAATTACGTGTATGTATAAAAAGTATCATAAGTGACGTAAATACCTTTATTCCAGCCAAAAATTGCGAACTAGTATACTCAGTGGAATTTCCAGAAGTGGCATTTTTAACAACCACAGAACAGGAAACCTACATAACATAGAAAGAAAATTGCAAAAGGTTTTAAACTGTGATCAGTTGAAGAGTAAAACTGATAGAAATCAAACTACATTTGTATCTTGCTCGAACTTACATTGAAATTCAGACTGTAATTTCCCGACCAATGGTGAAGTTTCAGTGAAGTAGTATTCATCATGCTATAGTCAACATCACGTGACTCTGCTCCTGATATTTCATCATTATTTATGAACCAATGAACGTCATATAATACGTCATGTGTCAGTGGATGGCACAAACAGAGGAAGACTGGTTCTAACATCAAACTGTCCAAAGACTGTTCCAAGGAAGTTTCAACCTCAACATGAAGGCTTCTTAAGGGAACTATTGTAAAGAGAATATTGATTATCTTATATATATATATATATATATATATATATATATATATATATATATATACTATATATATATATATATAGTTTGTAAAAAAGAATTCAGTATTTGATACAGTAAATACATCCAATAATAAAAGTCAAGAAACACAAAACTCGAACATTTCACTGTTAACGCTTTCGGCTTTAATGCCTCTTCAGACAGTTGTAAAAAAAACAACAACAACAAAAAAACCGTTATTCGAGTTTTTTGTTTTTCTTGCATGTAATTCAAGTTGAAATATATAGATGAAATCTGAAGTTCTTAGTTGAGTCACATGATTATCACATTACCAATCAGGAAGTTACCAGAGGAAGATTATTAAAGTAACAATTCCACAGTTGAAAAGAAAAATAAAATATGTACACGTGACAGCCTGTTTCATTTCTATTTGTATTAATCTCACCTGCTATTTTAAAGATGACGGTTATAATGACAATCCAATTCACACCCATTTTCCCTCTACCGAACCAGTGTTATTTATTGTCTGTCTATGTTTTGGCGCATGCGAGTTTCGTAATGAAAAAAGTCATTCAACGCATTTAAATGCATATGTTTACTTAAATACACGAATAAATACAGTCTTTCATCACAATTGTCAATGAATACAATCGATACATCTAAACGCATTGGATCTGTAGCTAAATAGATTAAATTTGTAGGCTCTTTAAATGACTGTTCGTTGTATCCAGCCTTTATAGTATTGTTAGTATTCTCCTCTCGTGTTTTCACGGTGTATTCGAAGCATTGCCAACAAACCATTGATAACAGACAGACATTTAACTTAATTTTAAGTTTACAAAATAATCTACAGCAAAAAAGAAAACAAAAAACTGTGATATATGCAAACAAGTAGTTTACTTTTAAGTGAAACTTATTATTTCGATATGTCCTTTCTATTCAATACGTAAAACAATGTAATGCAATTCAATATTTCATAAATCTAAAACATCTGACCTGTATTCAAACAATTCAATTTACATAAATTTTCTATAATGATTCAGTATCATAAAATAATTACCAAATGTGGGTGAGTATTATAGATTAATTCTGCCTCCGTATTATAGATAAAATACCATGATAATAATAATATTAATGTAACAAGTCGAGCGGTTCCTTGTCACAAAGAAAGAAAGAAATAAACACCATATACAAGTTAAAAACAACCAACAATTTATTCAGGATGGCTCACAACTCCAAATAACAATATGTCAGGATAAAACAACAACACATAGACCGAGATGCTGACCCTTCAACAATGCATGACCAAAGGGGAATGACTCGTGACATCTAGGCTGAAAAATCCTAAAACGTGTATCTCCGCGGCCTAATGCTCTCAGCTTAATAAACATGCAGACTGAAATTATGCTTTGGTTATTTACTATAGAAACTTTAAATAGTTTATCAAAAGGAAATATTAAAAGTGTCGATCCGGACAGTCGAAAGTTCAACTGTGATATAACAGACTTGACCCCCCCCCCCCTTTGTTTTACTACCTGTTTTTAACTCCTACATTACCAGCTAAAACCTAAAGTGAATATAACAGTAACTTAATTACTACTCCTGCGGCCATAAACTCTGACATCTAATCTATACAACTTGACTCTTCTGATCTAGAATCCAAACAAGTGATTCTTAAACGCTGTAAAACGTTCCGGACAACATTCCGGACAACTAATCATCCAAGTTAAACTTCGTAACACAAAGTCTTCAATAGACTACAATATTAATAAGAACTATAATAATTTCCTACTTAGCGAAATCTAAATTCATGACTGAATAATGATACGGACTGTCCGGACGAATAAAGTCCTTATAGAAATTAGCGTCATCAACTATCAAGTTCATTTTTTATCTACCTTGATTGTTCTGCTTAATGAGATGTGTTCTCTAGGAGAAGATGATGGATACTGAGACTGAACTTCCTTATATAGACTTGTCCAACCAATCACTGTTTGTCCTTATTGTCCGGATAAAAGTTATCCAATCAAATAATTGTTCGGATACGGACATTCCAGACAGGACTATCATAAATTCCGGACATGTGAATTTTAATGACAATAAAACCATATAAGATATATACAATGCCTTGTCCGGATGTAATTAATCAAATAAAGCCATAATTGATAACTAAAATTCATATTTGGAAATTGTTCACTATCGTAGTATTTATTAGACTTCTAACATTTCGAATTTAAGCGCCCTGTGAATAATGCGCGTAGGAATATCGAAGAAAACGAAAGTGAGATACAAAAATTTAGGACTCGGATTACATGAAAAAATAAGACAGATAAGCGGTTTTATCGGGATAAAATTCATACAAAAAGGTTGGTCAGCATCTGCTTACAACGATTCATATATAAATAATACACAATAAGTAGTAATATCTTAAAATCAAGCACCGGAACACAATGCAGGCAGTCAGAGTCCGGAGTGAATCGGCCTGTCGGACGTCAATACAGGCAGCACACGAGAAAGTTTGAGAGCGGTAAATAATGATTTACAGCAGAAATACGGCATACAGAGTCCACAGAAAGATGGATGAGATTCACTCGGTAATTATAAAAACCCTTATAAGTGATCAAATAAACAAAGTCATGATTTAAACGACGATCACGTTAAAAATGGCTCGCTGAAACAAATGTAAACATGTCAACGGGACAAGACTGATGAGCGTAAAATATGGCACTGTACCTTCACCGTGAATGGCAATAATAATAGGATTAAATCATCATCTTGTTACATTAATGATAATCCTATTTTGAAATAACATTCGAATTTAGTCACAGAATCTTGACTTCCCATGCATCAAACTACTGCATTGTGATTTATTTTGCCCATATAACCTATCATTGGGTCAAATGTTTCATACCGATTGTTAGGCCGTTCTTGGTACACTGATTTTGCTTACGGATTACTCTGTTTACCTTATCAAGACGTAGGGCTCACGACGGATGTGACCGATCGACAGGGGATGCTTACTCCTCCTATACACCTGATCCCACCTCTGGTATGTCCAGGGGTCCGTGTTTGCCCAACTCTCTATTTTGTATTTCTTGTGGGAGTTATGAGATTGAATACTGTTCGTTATCTTCACCTTTCATTATAGAATTCAACTCTTATTGACAGCAACAACCACATATTCAAGCATGATAATGTATATCGTTTAGCAGTTCGAACACTGATGCTATTACTTCTTCACACGTAGCTTGGGTCTCTACACAAATTGCTCCACTGAATTTTTCAATGAATACTTATATAGCTGTATTTCAGTATCATCTTCATATGACATTTATGTCCCTCAACCGATTCAATACGTATATACTCAGTTTTAAAATCGAGGCAGGTTACTGACAAACAATTTGATGTTACAGGGGTTTTGCATTTTGCAAATTCTATCGTCATTATACACAGCGGATGTGACCGGTCGACAGGGGATGCTTCCTCCTCCTCGGCGCCTGACCCCCACCTATGGTATGTTCAGGGGTCCGTGTGTGCCCAATCCTCTATTCTGTATTTCTTGTAGGAGTTATGGGATTGATCACTGTTCGTTATCTTCACCTTTTTATTGCAGCTGCTGCATCGTATCCATAGCTTGTTAATTTCATTTCTTGTATCTTCTGTGTTTGAGAGTTGGCAGTTTTAACATACCGCTTTTATTAATTCACTATGGTACTCGTTTTATCGAGGCAAGCTACTGACAAATAAATTGATGTTACAGGGGTTTCAACGGTTGCGTTTAAAGGGATCATTTCGCAAATTCTATGGTCGTTATAACGATCTAATTCACAAATACAACCTGTCATTAGGTCGAATTCATGCTATCTGACGTGTCTCATACCAATTGTTGGGCCTTTCTTTGCATACTAAGTATGCCTATTGATTTCTCCATTTACCGTATGAAGATATAAGATTCATTGAGATGTGGTTGGTCAACAGGAAATGTATACTCCTCCTAGGCACCTGATCCTACCTCTGATGTGTCCAGGGGTCCGTGTTTGCCCTACTCTTAATTTTGTATTCTTTTTAGGAATTGAGATTTATCAGTGTTCGTTATTCCCACCTTTTCATAATTATTGATTGTATTAGGAATCCAATTATAGATGTTTTTATACAGGTGTTTTTAAAAGGGTCAATATTGTTATCGTCATTGCAAAAATGTAATTTGCTTTTGCTTTCTTGTGATCCTTAGAGATCATGTCGCTCTTACACTGTTGTGCCTGATGAAATTAAGTCAGTAATCTTTTCCCTCCTGAACTTGTTCTGGATTGCATCAGAAGGAAGTTTTCTAAGCACCTATATATGTATCTGAATACTGGATCAAAATCTTGTGTTGATTAAAAACATTATCATTAATCAAACTTTAGCGCTTTGTACATGTGCATGATCGAGTTTTATCTTCCATTTCCTTTCACACACCTCTTTACGGAAAGTTAAGATGATTTTATAAGGGGTACTAAGCGTAAGCAAATCTCTGATTCATCTCAGCAATTATTTGTAAAAATATATGTAAACAAAGGACTGTGTAAAATTCCAAATTCAGAAACATTTCGTAAAGCTCTATCTAGATGCTATTACACTATGTTTCAGCTTCTTGATATTGAGGAGGTACGGACCTCACACTGGTTTGAATGTAAAACTTATCCGGTACCAATTTTGATGCACCAGATGCGCATTTCGACAAATAATGTCTCTTCAGTGATGCTCAACCGAAATGTTTGAAATCCGAATTAACAATGAAGTTTTAGAGCTATTATAGGGAAAAACAGTGTGCCAAAAAAAGTGGAGTCAGATTCGTCTAATGATAAGAGTTATGCGTGAGGGAGATAATCTTTAATTTTGAAATAAATTTCTAAATTTTATAACAGCAATTAAATATACATCCGTATTTTCAAGCTAGTAACGAAGTACTGAGCTGTAGAGAACCTCGGGGGCTAACGGTCCCCCAGCAGAGGCCTCGATCCAGGGGTTATAATGTAAAACTTATACGGTACCAATTTTGATGCACCAGATGCGCATTTCGACAAATAATGTCTCTTCAGTGACACTCAACCGAAACGTTTGAAATCCGAAATAAAAAGGAAATTTTAGAGCTATTATGGGGAAAGGTGTGCCAAAAAAGTGGAGTCAAATTCGTCTAAGGCTAAGAGCTATGCGTGAGGGAGATAATCCTTAATTTTGAAATAAATTTCTAAATTTTATAACAGCAATTAAATATACATCCGTATTTTCAAGCTAGTAACGGAAGTACTTAGCTACTGTGATGTAGAGACCCTCGGGGACTAACACGCATGCTTTAAAACAGTTAACTTTTCATATAAATTGTCAAGTCTCTATAATACAATTGAGCCGTAATAATTACCGTAATAATTACTCTAGTTTGAAGTTCGAATCTTTATCTCCTGTATCTCAATGGTCCCCAACAAGTAAGTGCCCTTTTTGGTTCTATTGTCAGCATGACTTCTGCTAGTCGTTCCACTCCCTAATACACTGCACTTGTTTGACCTGTACTCAGTATTACCTGTTAGTACTCATTTAGTCTCACACAGTCGTACGATACGTAGTTTGTACTTTAATATTAACGCACATCTTCAAAATGTCCTCAATTTTGATCGTTTAATGAATTTGTAAAGAAGATTTTATGACTTTTAACACTTTTATTTACTTTAAAACGCCATTTGTAACTATAGCCAAGCTCATCACATCACGGTAGCACTGAAATCATAATTTTGCACTGAGAATGAAATGTAAAATACGCAATAATTTTGGCACTAGGAATAAAATGTAAAATTCGCAATCTCTGTCATTAGATACTAGTATGAAACTGTGCTGATAATACGAGAGAAACGCAAGACCAATCTTCAGTACGTTTTATCTGACGCCATTTACTAGTATTATATGTTCATCGCAGCACAATACTCGTAAATGTAAGCTGTGGTTGGGTCTATGTAATTGGTTAAGATGCAAAACACCACAAGGAAGATCAGGTCTAATTCTTGAAGAAAATGAAATGATCCATTTAAAAAAACCCCAATAAATGTAAGTTTTCAAACGAATAAATACTAAATTCTGTAGTAATTCTTAGAAATAAAGAAGATATAAAAAAAACCAAAAAAAAACCGGTCCCACACTTTGACTACAACTAAGATTACATAATTGGGAAATTGAAAATACATCTATATCATTTCAAATGACAAACTAATCGTCAAAGGAGATAATGCTGATAGAGTTGTGTTCCTTGTCTTCTCTTGACGTCATACGGTGGTTAAGTGGTGGAACATTAGATTTAAGGTAAGGACTCGGTACCCAAAAAAAATCCATATTTTGTGATCCGCAGAATTCCATTTCTTTCCGTTGTGGTAAAGGAGATTTTGTGTTATCACTGTCAGCTGGTAGCATTGACCCTTCCTGTTGATTTCTGGCAGGTGAAGGTTTTAAATCCAGCACAGATTGGATTGGTACGTTGATGCCAACCGATTTCCTCCGCCTTCAATAATATAAGATAGTAAAAGCACTTTCGTAATTAGTTGAAACAGAAATAAAAGTAAATATTTCTGTAAAACAAATAATTATGCATACCCTCCAATTTTTTTCATGGTACAAATAACGATGATTGGTAATGTGATAACCAAAAGCAATATGGCTGTTACACCCACCGCTATTGTAAGGACGCTCGTATCTTCAAAGGAAAAGTTTTGAGAATCAATCAATCAAAGAAAAGTTTTAAGAATCAATCAAAGGAAATTTTTTTTAGAAAGTTTTATCCATAATTTCAACACAGATAATCGAGAATGCATTTTGGGTTTTAAACGAATTAATCAGAAATGATTTATCAGGAAAAGCATATGACTATTACATACCAGAATCAACCGAAGATTTCAAGGATGCGCTTTTCTGGTCATCAAGAGTTTGAAATGAAAACAAATTCAGTAAAGAAATATTTTTAAGGTAGTACTCTACATCGTCATAATGGCTGACTTCCTTTAAAAACATGGATGAAAAAATCTATATCAGCAATATTTGACTTTTCCTTTTCCATTTAAATACCTAGCCGAGTAGCGCAGTAGGTTAGGATACCGACTGCTGAACTGTAGGTCGCAGGTTCGAGTCCAGTAGGGGTTTTAAATTTTTTTCAGATTACCTTCTACTAAAACTGTATTTTTTGACAAAATAAAGTAAATTTGAAAATTTTCAACTTCAAAATATTGTTGTACATATCCTCCACTTTTCATCTACATCAAATTTCTCTGGTGTAGCATACCTCCTTAATGTAGTTTAAAACACTTTAAATGCATTATTCGCAATCCATTTCACTGGAATGAAATTCACCATACTGAATATAGTACTCACAGAGGAATAACAAATCAGCGTTTGAACATCACATGTGTACATCAGGCCATCGAATATCAGAAAAGTCACGTGGTTGCTGTACGTGTTGCCATCGTAACTTAGGGATATGTTCCATCCGTGGATTGTCTGGTCAGCGCCTGTGTCCCTTCTTCGCCGGTTTGTTCCCGGGGGCTTAGGAATTTGTACAGATATCAAATTAAAGTGATGGGAAGTCGAATTCTCTGTTTTGACATACGCAGAATCCTGGATTTCAGCTGGTTTCACCTATTGAATAGAAATTGCTTGCAAAATGAAAAATATTTGAATATTTGCTGCAGGCCTAGGAGATTCACTTACCTTAAAGTATGCAAATTTTGCTATAACTTTTTCCGAATCAAAATATCCCATGATGTTTGTTGTACGACATTGTCTGGAACTTAAGTCACACAATCCACTAGAAGGCAGTAGAAAGTCTTTTGGAGGGACGGAAAGTTTACCGGAACAGTCAGAACCCAGGTATCCATCAGAACACGAACAAGTCGCTAAAGCAAAAACACAAATTTGATTATATCAATCAGTAAGAAGATTGTGAATGTTACTTAGGGGGTTCATTGGTATAGTTACCATTCACACACACTCCATTTCCGGAACAATTACGAGGACACAAAAATGTTGAAATAAATTCAAAGATTGACAATCCATTGGTGTCAGATGATTGGTTAACGTAGAACACTTCGTTTCGTGTGGCCTCTGTCAGACACGCCCCTTTCAATGTGGTTAGAGTATCTTCCACAAACGATGCATTTCCTGAAAGCTAAATAATGAAATTCACATAGAATATTGAAAGATCTATTATTCTTGTGAATGGCATATTCCTTACAACGAATCACAAACATATCAATTAAACGAGAACCAATTATCAAAAAGTATCAATTGTCTCCACCTCGATCTGATTATGTTGACGAACATGATGCCATATACACATTTTACATTGAGACAAGTCAGTTTATGTAATATTGTATCAGAGGTCTGGAAGTGAAATCCTGGTAAAGGTACAGAGCGCAGTTATAAATTTCATATTTCTTACGGGCGGATTTGAATGCTTGGCTAATTTTGTATCATTTGATTTCAAATAGATATGCACCTCGAACCTTGGGAATCTGTAACCTTTCATGTGTATTTAACAATAAAATGCCTATGCTTTGACACGCATTCAACTGACGATATCTAGAACCATAAAATTCTCAAAATCTGAAAATTGTACATAATAGCGATAAAAAGTCACGTTGACGTGGTGTATACGAAGTACAACACAGTAGACATGAAAAATATCAATATTTTACCCTGATCAATTAATCTACAGGGAAATACTGATAGATGATTGTAGCAAAGTACATTATTCACTATGTTATTATTTTATTGGTAGATTAAAAGTGATGACATTTGGTATTTATATCCAAACCTTCAATGCAACCTTTCTAAAGACCCATAATTTAGAGTACAGACACTGCATAACTTTGAAATTTTAAACTTTGATACAAATTTTGCTAAGGCCAAATATATACATAAAAAAATTATATATTTTTTTCCATTTTTAACGTTTAGAATGCTTAAGGTAACTCCATACTCGCAGTTTTATCTGATACAAGTTTAAAATGTGTATTTATTCCCATTCATTAAAGTTAAAACTAACAAATTATCAAATAAAATACATAGGTCATCACACTTTTTAAGATGTGAGACGTACATAATCAGAATCATATATCACCGTCAGAAAATTGCAATTTTCATTAAACAGCGTTATCAAAATCTCATAAAAACTGGTTATGATGATATAGTAACATTCATAACAATTTCATGAAACTGTCTTCACAAAAATATACAAAATGTATGTAAAAAATAAAGGAAATCATCGCATAATAGACTTGATAAAGAGAGTTATTGCCCTTGGATTCAATATTTTCAAACGTATCATTGATTATTCATCTATAACTTAGATTTTTGAAATATTTTATTTTTAACAAGATTTTTTACAACAACTATAGTAGCTGCAATAATGTAGCCCTCTCTGATTTTTTTTTTTTTTTTTTTTTTTTTTAGGAGAGGGCTACAACTCCTTAGGATCTCCGTAATGGTGCAAATGCGGGAGTGATTCACTCCCGCAACATTTGCGCTCATTCTAAACATTTGCTGACTTTCTTTACGTAAATAAAATGATATTCTATGTTTCTTAGTCAATATATAAATTTACAACCTGCAACTTAAGGTTTGTGAGGCTCTATTCTACCGTTTTCAACAATTTCGATAAATTCCAATTTCTCGATTCATATTTGTGCGCCATGTTTGATGTACTGAAGTATAAACTTCCGATTGTCAAGTCATTTGCATATGCCATATAAGGTAGTATTTACATCAATGGAAAAGTATGGAGGCGAAAGCTATTTCGTCGGTATTGAAAAGGTTTGAATTTAATATCAAGTTAAAAACCGAACAGCCGAGTGTAAATTCTTTCTGCAACAATATGATTTTCCTTTCTTTGTCGAAGTGGCTCGAGTAACTACATTTTCGCGCTGATTGTCAATGCTTAGGTTTTTCATTAGATCCACCTACGAGATCTCGCGATAACAAGCATGGCGGAGCAGACGAAGAATTTTGCATGCTGTACATTGTATTTAATGAAAAACACCTTTATTAGACATGCCCGAGCACAAAGTTGGTACTCCTTTTGGTGTAAACAACATTTGGGACTAATACACAGAGTTTATTATCGGTTATTTATAAAATTATTTTGCACCATTACGGAGATCCTATGGAATTGTAGCCCTATCCCGAAAACGTCAGAATTAAAAAAAATTGGATAGGGCTACATTATTGCAGCTACAACTATAGGAAAAGACTCCAACAAAATTTATGTTCCTATCATGCATAAATCTAAATAAATCATTGATTTTGCAAAATCTGATGACATCACAGGAGGGTGGAATTACTTTAACTAAGGTATCTGTAATGATCAGAAAAAATCTGAATGCTTAAAGGGACCGGTTAATATTTATTAGGGGGTTAGGACCAGTGCAAAATGCAATAGGACACACATTTATTTTGACTTGCATACTGATAGGACCCCAACGTTTTTATTTTCAACATTGATAGGACAGCTATATTGTATATATATATATATATATATATATATATATATATATATATATAAGAGTTGATATCACACAGTCAAAATAATTCAATAAAAAAGCAGGAAAATATACAGTTCCAAAATATATTTAAATCACTAGCGCTTTCTGGATTTTAACATCCATCCTCAGGTGAATACAAATATTGAATACAAAGTTGTTTATCTTAGAGACGTCTATTGTGACGCAATGATAGTCTTTGCGAGGAGGGAATAGATACATGACGTCATGATGCAAAAGTTCGGGAAAGATGACTTGGACAAAATAAGCATGAAAATTTACATGATAAAAGTTGACGAATTAAGAAGTTTAACAATCAAAATTTTTCGTATATCCATTGATTAAAGTTTGTTTAGTTTAGGAGAAAACAGTTTAATGAAATAATGTCGCTAGATAGGATTTTTTTTTTTGCTATTTAGTGTACTTGTTGACCATCTTGGCAGTTTTAAACAATCTCATCAACTACTAGGGATAATGTTATCTCGTGAAATTTCCTCACAACATAACATTCATTCTTCTTTAGTTGGTTGGTTGTGTTTAACGTCTCACCCGAGAATCTTTCACTCATATGGAGACGTCACCATTGCTGGTGAAGGGCTGCACAATTTAGGCCTACGCTCGACGCTTACGATCTTTGAGCAAGGAGGAATCTTTATCGTACCACACCTGATGTGACACGGGGCCTCAGTTTTTGTGATATCATCTGAAGGACCGCCCTATTTAGTTGCCTCTTACGACAAGCAAAGGGTAATGAACCCGGATCCCTATGGGTTCTTTACAATGAAGTTGGTTGAAAATATCTACAAATGCCGCGGAATTCTGGAATGGTGCAATAACACTTATCGATTCTTTCAGGTGGACACATTCTTTGAAGGTCAGAGATAAAACACTCGCCGTTTTCACTGAACTCCAAATGGCGGAAGTCGCCATTTTTATAAAAAGTGGAATGAAAGCGGGTTCGGTTCGGAAGGTCACGAAATTTCCGGAAAATTATAGATTTTCCGATAAAAAAAATTATAGTGTCGGGGCGAAAGTATAGGGTTTGTCGGGTGACCGTAAACACATGTTTTTTGTCTAATCTCTGTTGTGAAGTAATAAAACAAAACTGACTGTTTATCAGTGGTAGTCGTTAGAACAACCGATAATTATTGGAACGTGAATCCAAACCCCATAATTCATTGTGTTAGTAGTTCTACCTTTATATCTGCGACACAATCATCCAGAAAGGGCTCTTTGCTGATATTGACTAATCTGTTACAAACATCTACAGCGGGATCAAGGTCAAACTGCTGCAAACAAAATTCTTTTGCGGATGTTTCATTCCAGTTGTTCGCCCACTGGCCTACCTTAAAATGTATTTACGCATGTTAAATATTTTGCGTTTGATTTATGCACAAAATGTAGGTTTCGATAGCTTAGTAATATATTGATGTGCATTTCTAAATTAAATTGACAAATGCGAGTACTTCTATAACCGCCGACTCATTGTAGTCATGATCGTATGTTAATACGCTGTCCAAGGCAACATTATCCGTATCGTCGAGTGATCGCTTTCTCCGACTGTTAGAACTCGCGCATGAATCCACTGTCACAACTGAATTGTCATTCTTGCATAATTGACTTGGGGATGTCATGTTACAATGGACTGAATTTGACAACACAAATTCGTAAGAATTTACTGGTCCACTCTGGGCGCATATGCAGTATGTTTTGCCAGCTTGGGAGGGTGAGTTTGTGTTGTATCTTTAAAAATGATAAATTGATTGACTATAATTAAGGCAATAACAGAGAAAGATATTGATAACTTACTACAACCAATTTATACCTACTTCCATGTAGTGTCTTGTAGAATTGTTGAGTTCTTTGAAAATAAGCTGTCATTTGAATTCATCGGTATTCTGTAATTTTAAGACCATGCCAGTGCATTTACTTCATCATCATGATCATCATCATCATTCAATCACTTCATTATTTGGATAACATTAATGTTAAATTATATTTTATTCAATGTGAATTACTATAAGTGTTAACTACCTCCAAGAAAGAGCGAATGTTGCCGAGTCAGTTGGATTATTTCCGTCTTTTGGGATGAAATCGTCAGATGTATCACCATTACTATACCCACATAGTCCCACAGATGACTCAATGTCTGCCACAGAAGCTCGGATTCTCACGCTTCCAATGA
Organism: Ostrea edulis; assembly: GCF_947568905.1. NCBI lineage: Eukaryota > Metazoa > Mollusca > Bivalvia > Ostreida > Ostreidae > Ostrea > Ostrea edulis. The sequence goes on from NC_079164.1 coordinate 62,772,015, forward strand.
AGGGATTCCAGTATGAGATGTCGAATATGACTTGTGTTCCGGTTGGGAAAGTCAGCTGAAAGAGCACAAAATGCCAGTCCAGCAAGGAATGAAAAACTGTTAACTTACACGTAATACGAGTATGTGATTCTATACACGTAATACAGGTATGTGATTCTATACACGTAATACGGGTGTGTGATTCTATACACGTAATACAGGTATGTGATTCTATACACGTAATACGGGTATGTGATTCTATACACGTAATACGGGTATGTGATTCTATACACGTAATACGAGTATGTGATTCTATACACGTAATACAAGTGTGTGATTCTATACACGTAATACAGGTATTTGATTCTATACACGTAATACATGTATGTGATTCTATACACGTAATACGGGTGTGTGATTCTATACACGTAATACGGGTATGTGATTCTATACACGTAATACGGATATGTGATTCTATACACGTAATACGAGTATGTGATTCTATATACGTAATACGGGTATGTGATTCTATACACATAATACGGGTATGTGATTCTATACACGTAATACGGGTGTGTGATTCTATACACATAATACGGGTATGTGATTCTATACACGTAATACGAGTATGTGATTCTATATACGTAATACGGGTATGTGATTCTATACACATAATACGGGTATGTGATTCTATACACGTAATACGGGTATGTGATTCTATACACGTAATACAGGTATGTGATTCTATACACGTAATACGGGTGTGTGATTCTATACACGTTATACAGGTATGTGATTCTACACACGTTATACGGGTATGTGATTCTACACACGTTATACGGGTGTGTGATTCTATACACGTTATACGGGTATGTGATTCTACACACGTTATACGGGTATGTGATTCTATACACGTAATACGGGTGTGTGATTTTATCTCTACTTACCGTGTAGTGCCTCCCAAGTTTTAAAATACCAAGGTCAGTGGTGTCACAGAGATGTTCTTTTTCATATGGTACTGAGAGCATTTTAGTATTTACTAGTGAAATCATTTCACAAGTCCTGACAATGTAAAAGCTAAAACCATTCCTGACTGCAACACCACAGTTGCAGGTGGCGCGCCGTGGTACACATTCCGAGTAAATTACATGAACCTGTAAAACAAAATGAAATAAAGACATTAATACAAAGTTTTCATATTTTTTCACGTTTCAACGTAAATTTTACTGAGTATGTTGTGTTTGTTTTACATCTCATCTACAATTTTTCACTCATATTGAGACGTCACCATTTGTAGGTGAAGTGCCACAAATTTAGACCTATCCTTAGCGCTCAGGTCCGAAACAGCGAGGATTCTTTCACGTGTCATGTAACGCCTATCACGAGCTCCATTATTAATGTAATATCCAAAAGACCCGAGATTCACACTTCTAAATGCCAAGCGTTTGGCGAAGGAGCAATCACTATTTATGTTTACCTCTTAAGTTTGATGCGGCCATGGCACAGGGGAGCTCGAACTCACGACCTCCCGGTAACGAATCGAATGCTTTACCACTGAGCTACCGTGACCGGTTTACTATGTATGGTAATGTATTACGCTGCTAAATATCTTAGCGTAAATCTTACGGTGTATGGCAATGTTTTGTGTTGGTATAATGTGAATATTCCAGTCCGTTGGTTTTCCCAGCGAAAGCCATCGAATGTTGTCATATGTGGATCGTTAGAGGATATACACTGACGACCGGTCACCGTATTGTCTTGGTCACCTACACTGACCTGAAAGCATTAATATGCATCTAAATGTTATATATATTTCATAGAAAATGGGGAGAAAGTGCACATGTTTTTAAAAAGTGACAGGTACCTCAATTCCATCAAATTTTAAGTTATTCCATATTCCTAATGCATCCATCGGATTCTTTGTGGACTCTATGTGGAGAAGAGTAGTCCTGTCGTTATAGTTTATCATGCCATCCATATACCCCGTAACATTTATATATACACTTTTGTTTCCCCAGTCATTGAATTTAAACGTCACCCCACAGGGCTGGTTCGTCATAGCTAATCCATTGCCAGACATGCCGTTCCTACAACTGTCCTCGGCAGGCGTCCATATATAAAAGTAATATGTACAAAATGCCTCTCGCATTTCTTCACTAAGGAAGAGGGGGCAGCTGAAAGGTATCGTACTGGTGAGTGCTATCTGTGACGTCACGCCCTCTGCTACGTAGTACGAACGGTGCTCTGGCTATGTGGACGAGGAATATAAAAGGAGAAAATGACTCATATTCAGTGAAATAGAACTTACTTTAGTTATTTTGAAATAAATTTTTCACACAAATACCAAAATGAACTTAAAAACGATTGTAGTATACGGTATGTACTTTAATTCCAGCAAAAAACTTCGGACTCATGTATGTTGGACCAGAAATGGAAGAAGATTTTTTATATGCTTTCACTGCGCAAGCGACCTACATGTAAGATGTGAAAAATCATTAAATGATTAAAACATAAACACATAATATCATATCAGGTGAAATAGCGTTACGGTATATGTTGTATATTACAAGTAATGGTGACATAAAAGTAAGTACCTCAAAATTTAATGAGTAGTTTCCTGTCCAATTGGAGGGTCTGAGAGCGGTTAAATTTACGTCAGCATACTGCACGGTGTGTGAGGCTGCCCACGTTAATTCCTCGTCATTGATAAACCATGATACGTCATACACCACGTCATCTGATATTGGAGGAAAAATACACAAAAACACAGGTTCCAACTGAGTGCCGTCTTTTGATTCCATTGAAACAGGCTGAACCTCTGCGCACGATTTTAAACTACTGTCTGTGTAAAGGAATAATAAAATACGTGAGAGATGAATTGAGAAAATTTCAACCAATTCGTTGCTAAAGAAGACGCATGAAACTTTACCTATATTTGTACCCGATGCATTAAGAACCTTGCATGTGACATCCACATCTGAAAAAGACAGTTTGTGTGCATGATTACAAGGACAGGATATCACTGCTCGAATGGAACATGCAGATTCCAATAAACGTGTTCTAGTTCTCAACTTTAAAGTTATAGATTTACCTAAACAGAAGTCAGCATTATTTCTATTCATGTAGTGATCCAAGTACTTAATTGACAGGAGGTAAAAATTTCCACAATTGAATGTTCCAAGCATACCTGATGGATGCAGACTTACAAATTTCTGTGCATGAACTGCTGGCATAGTGTCTGAAATATACAAAATGAGTTACTATTGTTTCCGCGCACGCACACACACACACACACACACACACACACACTCTCTCTCTCTCTCTCTCACACACACTCTCTCTCCATAGTTACTCTACCGTCGATATAAAGCGACCCAGAACCAGAACATGTACACGGCGTGGTAGACAACAACACTGGACTTCCGTCTGATGACTCTAGTTTCAGATCATCATTGGTGTATACAGGGAAAGAGGTCATTCTTCCTAAGTCAGTCCTCGTTAGACAGACTTGATCATCAGGAATTGTGTATGTTGTAAACACATGACATCCTATCGCTGAAATGCTGAGGTGATTCCCTGCAAAAATATATACATATATAGGCAGTTGATGAACAAAGGATTCTAAGTGGAGAACATGTGATTGCTGGACATGCTGGTACTTTCTGTGAGAATAAACTCTTCTATATATCGCGTCTCTGTGTTATTCTGTCTTCTCCGTAAATCTGTAGCTAGCTGCATCAGTTCGCTACAAAATCAAAATTCCAAGGTGTACAGTATAAGGAATAGATTAGAAAATGTTCCATACTGTCAATAATAAATAGATAAATACAAATAAAACATATAACGAAGAAAGGAGATATTCATGGGTCACAACGCTCACCTCAGGCACCACGGGCCTGCTGTTCTTCAGATTCTAAGATTTCCGCGCTCTTTATTCCATCGAACTTAAATCTACACAAGATAGAGGCGCTTCAATTTCATTTGACCACAATGACTTTGCTGTTCTGGAGAGGAAATGTGATCCCCGATTTCATCCATAATTTGAAAAGGAAAAACTTGAATCCATACAACTTGGGAATGTTGTATGCTATCAGTCTGATTTAGTAACAACTTGGGAGTGTTGTATGATATCAGTCTGATTTAGTAACAACTTGGGAGTGTTGTATGATATCAGTCTGATTTAGTATTGTCCTGCTACTATGAAAAAGATGTTTTTTAAAAAAAATTCTTGCATATTCCAATGTAAAACTCCGAATCCGAATTTTAACCCTACCAGATGACCTTGTACTTGAGAAATGATTTTAAGCAATCACTTCATATATATTCCCATGCAAAATGTTTATCCCCTATTGTGGGCTCACCCTAGGGGCATATTATTTGAACAGTTTAGAATCTACACTATGCCAGGAAGGTTTCACATATGGTTTTTTGCTAGGCCAGCGGCTCTTGAGATCTTTTGATGACCCTACTTTTGCCTTTTCTTAACAATCTCCTTTTGGAAGATTGATGACCCTTGATCTGAAAAATTGAATTTCCTTTTACGTAAAAATACTTTACGCCATGTTTGACTGAAATCGAAAAATGGACAACGGGTGACCAGAAATGTTCACTTGAGTTTCTAGCTCAGACAAACTAAAATAATTGCAGGAACTATGCAGTTAGCTCATCGTTGAATGACCATCCCCCCTTTCAATTAACTACATTATGCATGCTTTCATAAAAAGTATAGAGAGACGCGTAACTAAATATTTCTGAATAACATTATGTCTTCCGTGTGTAACGTATCACCCTATAAACTATAAAGATTAACCTTCCTCTCTTCAAAGAATATCAACATACAGCTAATATACATGTAAACACGTTCACGGTAAACGGTATCAAATAATTTTTTATAAAGTTGTTTGTAGTGTGACGTTCATATTATTTCACACATGTCAAACCCATTTTATGATTCGAGAATATATCCAATCTGGTGTCCGTTTCATTTTTGCGTTTTTTGTTCACTACCATTGCTTTATAGTTCATGGGATGGTCACATTCTATCATTTGCAAATTCGATGAGACTTGTAATTTTTATTTTGCATATAAAGAACTGATATTATTTTTGAACAAAATGTTTAGAATTATCTTATTGTTTCCATTTTAAGTATCGAGGTAAAAGTTTAGTATTAAATTCCATTTTACCATGTTTTTTCCTTTTCAGAATTTAAATCATGAAAAATATATAAAATTATTTTTTAAAAAACCAAAAAAACCCAATTTAACCTTCCTTGACGATTTATTGAAGAAAAAGAAAAATATGTTATGCAAATCTAAATGTAACGTAATGGAAACAATCAGACATCTAGTTTTTCTATTGAAATGTCTGCGTGGTTCCCAGTACCGTGTCTCTGTGAATAGTCCGTTCTCTTGTATATACGTGTTGTAATTAACATAAGCCTGATCAATATTTAAAGGTTTGGGTTCGTAATTACCAAGTGTTATTGAAATGCAATGTGCATTGTAGATGAAATGTCAAGATCTGCTTCTTTTATTCTAATATCTGTCATCCAATTATATATATCTAAAAAACACACCAAGTACCAGGAAGTTCTTTTTTAATTTGTTATATCACAAAACATAGCTTGTACTATTTGCAGTTTTTGTACACCGTTAAATGGAAAATGAAATAAAACTTTTAGGACACATTTTCAGAGTAGTTATGAATACCAATAAACGTAATTATTTCAATATGTGCGAGATCCATGCCCTGTTCACTTACTTTATAATTTCTTTCTCTTTCTTTACAATTCATATTCGTCAATTAGATTATCATATTTGAAAACATGTTTCAGATAGTGAATATTTGTAAGAAATCAGGGAAAAAAGAAAAACGATACAAAACAAAATAAAACCCATCCGTTGCATAACTATGCAATACGGCATGTGTTGTAAGATTATATATACTCTTTTTCAAAGTTAAGTTTATTCTTGTTTCAACATAACTTCAGTGAAAATATACATAAAGACATATAGAGTTCTTACCGATTTTATTTTAAACTAGAGCAAACCTTGAACTTGACCATATGTCATAAGACAATGATTACCGTACATGAGTATGTGTGTGTGGGATCTAACTTTCGCCTTCTTTCCCTCTTGATATGTTATACGTAACATCACCCCGGGAAAAATTATTTGAAATACTTATCCAGTGATTTTACAAAAGACGAATACAAGTTTTAAGTTAATAAAAGTTTTTAAAAAGAAAATGATCAACTGTGACAGGAAGATAAGTACTGTAACGATATAAGTAGTTTGGCTACGCTGGCGATTCTGACTTCTCGTATGTAATTATGAAATAGTTTGAGAATTTAATATATATCATTGAAATGAAGCTATAAAGGTGTACTATAAATTTTTATTGTAAGGTGTTTAATGAATTTATACTACTCAAGTACATGCGTGTATGATCTCATTCCACGAATCAGTCTTTTGAGGCGCGCGTGTATGTGGGATTAAATTCTTTCAGCATTTAACTTTTCAGTCCCAATAATGAAGAAAAAATTACTATTTAAATTTATGAAATTTATGGCTCAGGACATACAATAAAGGTTTATAGCTGTTACCAATATTTTATCATACAACAAAATTATGATAGCATAATATTCAGACTGAAGAGAATAATTCATCGAGTTTAAATTATTTATATATACAAATCAAATAAATTGCTCTCAGATCTTGAATACTAGTATTTTATTAAAAGTGCGCACAGAAGTCGCGTATGAATTTCACGCCAGGGGCACGTGCCGAAGTTACATAATTTGGACCAGGAGCTCTGAATCAATGTTTAATCAAAGTCATTGTTTTTAAACAATAAAACAACAAATCATTTGAAATGAGACTGGTCGGCCATGGGTTTCGGATATTGTATACCCATGTTAGATTTGGTTTAATCATGATTATAAACTATTGATTTCAAAACATGTTCAGAAATAATTCGTTATGTTTGTAAAATGCATCCAATTTCATTTTTACAACGAAGAATTTGAGTAAAGCTTGTATGTTCAGTTAAAGTAGTGTGAAATCACAGATCGCTAGTCCAGCAGCGATGAATCTCCGATATTAAACACACATTCAATTAGACATGATTGAGAAACGAACTGTATATTAAATTGCAGATTTTAAAATTGATGCCTGACTCAATGCTCTAGAGTTTTGAATTTAAAACAAATCAAACGTAAGACCAGGGACGTATAAACAAGTATATACATCCCCGGAAAGGCTGAATTATTCGAAAAATCCAATATGATCAAAAACATAACATTCTGTGTTATATTTAGGATGACAGTGTTTACTTTGTGTACATGCCCTGGTTCACACGCGATGGTTCCTCGAGGCGGTTACGTAATTGTAAACAAAAACAAACCCCGCGTTGTATGTAAGATGCGTGTAGTTAATGACTGAGTTATTCTATGCTTGAAGGTTTGTTTCTGCAATTGAATATATCGTTGTTTTAATAACAAACGTAGAAGAGATAACCTCATGAAGTCAGATTTATCAATTAAAGCAAGTTTATTTATACGCATATACTCCCCCCCCCCCCCCCCCTTTCACCTACCTAATGATACGGTTACCTGTTTGCGGGTCAAGCTTTTCACTCATATATAACACAATACTCGAGCAAAATATTATGTTTATGAGATCAATAAGATGTTAAAGAACAACTTTTCCAGCAAAAGCCATATCGAAATATTTACCGTTTTTGAGTTATAAAACGAAAACTTTGAAGATCCCCAGATCCCTAATTTAAGGGACCAGCCCCTTTTTAGGGATATCAAAAGAAAGCTCTTAACATTTTGCACAACTTTTGTTCTACACGTCTTAACAAAATATTTTTAGTTTAAAAGAAACAAAGGAAAATATGTGTAATATTTTGTTGCTCCTTTAGGCGTCCTAATTTTTTAACCCTGTCAACCACCATTTCGAACACTGTAATCAAAAAACAAAAACCGATGTGCACAACTACAATGCTCCTACTTTTTATTTTCAATGCATTTTCTGCTCAAGCTTATACAGTCTCGGAGCCTTTGTCTGGAAATCAAAGCCCCTCAAATTTCATTCAAAGGGGAATAACTCGTGAACAGAAGGAAATTTCTGAAATGTAGTACATGATTTCAAAATTGTTCTGTAAAGTTAATAAACCCTGAAAATTTGAGCAAAATCCATGCAGAAATGAGCGAGGTATGAAGCTTCAAAGTTAGCGTCTTTGAAAAAGGGGAAAAAAAAGAATAATAAGAATAATCTTAACCAGCACAATCAGTAGAAGGTCTTCCGTTGTTACGGAAGACCTTAATAAAAGGATTTTGATTTGGGAGAATATTTAAAAATAGCTTAGGCTTAGGGTGTCCCACAGAGTTCAAATTATTTAATGTTTGAAACAATTATCATCAATCTTTCAAAAAAAATTAAAAACACCACCAACAACAAACTGCTTTACTTTGCAAATGAAAAAGAAGCACATTACTTGAAACGTGCATTAGTAATCAAACCTCTATCAGCTACAGGTAACTACATAAAAAACCTTTAATTAACACTATTTTCTAATCTCACCTTTAGCGGAACTCATGATTGTTATTAATATTGTTAGCGAGTTTAGGAAGCGAACTGTCATTTTGCTCCTGGTAAGCGGCCGGCTCCGGCTGGCTGGTTCTCCTCTACTTTTTGTTTAGGTTCCAAAATTACCACTGCGTCATTGCCTTTTCTCAGAATTACAAATCCCGGAAGTGGTAGCCTTAGGACAGAATTGGTATATTTAGGTACTACATAGATAGAATCTTTATTCCAAATCATATGAATTTAAAAAAAAAAGAATATCAGTTATGTTATAATCATATCTATATGTATTTCGTTAGTTTGTAAATATATGTAGTCTTTATTACTATAATTACATGTAATAGTACTACTGCAGGTTTAATGACCTGTTCATACCGTATATATTTCACAACTTCCAAATTACAATATTTATACGAATATTTTGATTTTCATATCAGCTTCAATTACAATAATTAATGCGAACTCCAGTGTAGAATAACTAATGCAAACTCCAGTGTAGAATAACTAATGCGAACTCCAGTGTAGAATAACTAACGCGAACTCCAGTGTAGAATAACTAATGCGAACTCCAGTGTAGAATAACTAATGTGAACTCCAGTGTAGAATAACTAATGCGAACTCCAGTGTAGAATAACTAACGCGAACTCCAGTGTAGAATAACTAATGCGAACTCCAGTGTAGAATAACTAATGTGAACTCCAGTGTAGAATAACTAATGCGAACTCCAGTGTAGAATAACTAATGCGAACTCCAGTGTAGAATAACTAATGCGAACTCCAGTGTAGAATAACTAATGCGAACTCCAGTGTAGAATAACTAATGTGAACTCCAGTGTAGAATAACTAATGCGAACTCCAGTGTAGAATAACTAATGCGAACTCCAGTGTAGAATAACTAATGTGAACTCCAGTGTAGAATAACTAATGCGAACTCCAGTGTAGAATAACTAATGCGAACTCCAGTGTAGAATAACTAATGCGAACTCCAGTATAGAATAACTAATGTGAACTCCAGTGTAGAATAACTAATGTGAACTCCAGTGTAGAATAACTAATGCGAACTCCAGTGTAGAATAACTAACGCGAACTCCAGTGTAGAATACCTAATGCGAACTCCAGTGTAGAATACCTGATGCGAACTCCAGTGTAGAATAACTAATGCGAACTCTAGTGTAGAATAACTAACGCGAACTCCAGTGTAGAATAACTAATGCGAACTCCAGTGTAGAATAACTAATGCGAACTCCAGTGTAGAATAACTAATGTGAACTCCAGTGTAGAATAACTAATGCGAACTCCAGTGTAGAATAACTAATGCGAACTCCAGTATAGAATAACTAATGTGAACTCCAGTGTAGAATAACTAATGCGAACTCCAGTGTAGAATAACTAATGCGAACTCCAGTGTAGAATAACTAATGCGAACTCCAGTGTAGAAATTGAATTCGTATTCACTTGTTGTATTAAGCGAATCTTTTTCAAATTAAATTCAGAAAAATATTACAACTAATGGATACGGGGGCTTATGAAAACTCTTTGGTCGGTCTATATAAAAGAAAATTAACTTTGTGTGCGTCTGATGACGTTATTCTATTTCATTATCATCATTACCTTTAACAAAATCACATCATTATCATAATAAGAATGACAAAAACAAAATAATAACAATTTGCATTAGCTTATTGTAAACCTACCTCACAGTAGTTTAATTCGAATCAAATTGACCCACAATCAAATTTAATACACATTCGTTTGAATGATCTTATTGTTTATTTGGATATTATTACGTTCCATTCGAGAATTCTTAATTCATGAGGAGATGTCATCAGTTTAAGAGAAGCGCCACTGATTTATGCTTGGAGGTTACAGTGAGGGTTCCCTATCGTAAACTATTTGATTTTATCACAGGAGAAAGGAATAGCTCGAAATGTTTAGTTCATTCTTTACTAATTTAACTCTTGGACATCGTCGATTGGCCTTGTTTGTATAATGTATGCATTTCGCGCGCCTTCTTCACACGTGGTCGGAAAGAAAGCAATGGCGTCTGTAAATCCATCGACTGTACATAGATATTGGAGTAAGGACTTATCACTAATTTTATTATGCTAGAGCATGTGTAAAGGGTATAGTTAGATATGCATGGATCCAAATATTGCTGAAAAATAGCACGTGGTGTGTTAATACTTACATTTTACTGACTCTTTTTATTATCATTATATTTATATAATCAATACAATTACGCTGTACGCTGTAAAATAAATAAAACAAAGAACAACAGATACATAAAAAATGATAAGGGTTAATTCTAAACGGAGATTAACATAGTAACTAAGAGTAGGCAAAACTGCATTGTATAAAAGCAAATACATATATAACATATGTCTCTGATAAAAGAAAATCTAAGATATGCTAAAAGTTTATGAGAATCGATATTTTTCTATTATATTTCATTTGGCATTGCTTTCATCTGCGACAATGAAAGGCGAAGATAACGAACAGTAATGCATCTCATAACTCCAACAAGGGAGTTGGGGAAACACGGACCCCATGACATACCAGAGGTGGGATCACGTGTCTAGGAGGAGTAAGCACCCTCTGTCGACCGGTCAACACCGCCGTGAGCCCTATGTCTTCCGTGCATTGATCTCCCAAGTTCCAAACGTATCCACTCCGACATTGGTAAATGGAGGACCAGATAATATTCTAACTGTGTGCAAATTCGCCATTATCTGATATTATGGTCTCCTCTTCATTTTTATGCATGTGACAGAATGGAAAAATGTGAATGAAAATAATCATTTTGCTCCAAGTATCCAAAAGCCCGCTGATCTTATGGCTCCATCAGTGAAATGGCGGCCTTGGTGTTTGGCAAGGTGATAGTAGTGCCGTATCAGCAATATGGATACAGGATGCTTTCCTCCTGGCATGATAATAGGGTTCCTATAATTTATTTGGAGTTTGGCATTGTTTAATCTTCCTCCGACGCAGAGAATCCCATCATGGATAATTGTCGGGTTTAGTTTACTGAGGGAAGTCCTTTTGTTGGTAGTTCGACTTTCCTTGATATACTTGATTTCTTCTTGGAGTATCTCACATTGAACACTTTGTATAATCGCTTTTTCTGTCTCGCGATAAAATTCTACATTTTTAACCTGATCACAGTAATGCCAACCGCTGCATGAAGAGTTCTTACTGCTCGAGTGTCTTTCAAAGTGTTTTAAAAGTGCAACTCCTGCCACTAAATTGTTCCATGTAGAATATTTGGCGAATCTACTGGTTCCAATGAAAGGTAGCTCAACGTTGGTCTTCTTCACTGAATGAATGGCCTTAACTCGTTAACTTTGTCAGAGTCAATGAGTTGATATTCAGGTAAGTTCCCTTCTGATTCGTAATGTTTCTTACTAAGAGTATCAAATGTTCAGAAACTTGGTCCACGAAGCCAAAGATGTTCCTTCATTGTTTCAGGTTAAATAGGTTTTGTTCCTTGATCAGCGGGGTTGTGTTGCTGTGGGACGTTCCTTCATTGTTTCAGGTTAAATAGGTTTTGTTCCTTGGTCAGCGGGGTTGTGTTGCTGTGGGACGTTCCTTCATTGTTTCAGGTTAAATAGGTTTTGTTCCTTGATCAGCGGGGGTTGTGTTGCTGTGGGACATAACTCCATTGACTTGGTGCAGAAAATCTGTGAATTTGTTATATCCTATTACTGATGTTAATATAAAATCGTCTTGTCTTGTTGTAAGTATACCCGAGAACTACATTGATGTCTGTATAAAACTGAAAATGCTTTGGTGCAATGTCTAACTGCTCTCTGATAAATCTAGATATCTCCACACCAAGGACTGAGACACAGAATGGTTACTGCACTCTTTGGAGCTATTTTTCCCATGACAAGTATAAATCCATGATCCATGATGGTATTAGCATTTTTATCTTTAGCTCTAAGGAAAGCAACTGCTGCAATTTCTTCTTCTGAAGCATCTGTAAATACGTGAACAATTTTCCCAGATCTCTGACAGATACATCAAAGTGACATCTAGGAATTTTCAGGTCTTTTAGACGATGCAGTTGCTGGGACAGCTGTCGTCTGAAAGACCTGAAAATTCTCATTCTTCGAGGAATCCATCTGGTAAAGGTAGATCCCAATCTGTTGGTTCTGATGTTAACTTTCTTAACAACAGTTTTTCCGTGATGAGTAAAGGTGTTACAAATCCCGACGGATCATAAACACTGTTCAAACAAGATAGGACTCCACGACTGGTATAGTATTCTCATCTGAGGTGAGGTTGAAGGTAAATAAGTGTTGCTAGATCCTAACTAATCCCTTAAGTCCGCTATGAACATCTTCACAAGTTAAGGGTTATTAATTCGTTACCTCGCACTAACCCTTGACATCAGTCGCCATTCAAAACATGGATTTGGGACAGTGGATGACGAAATAATCTAATATCAAATCAGTCAATGAGAAATGAGTTCTTTGTTTAAGATGCAAGTTTGGTAAAAGCAAACACAGAAAAAATGGTCTTACGTGGGATATTTTTCTCAATATCATGAACATTGTGTGTTGATTTTATATGTAGCGTAATGAACAATTCATATTGTTCTAGCTATTTACTAATCTGTTTCATAGTCAATTTTAGATAACTTGTTCAATATGTTGAAACAGAATCGATAAACATACTTGGACAATCCATCGTTTTCATGCGGCTAGTATTCTAGAAATTCGTCTAATTGTCTCTTCAAAGGTAATAAATTCGACGGCTACAAATTCTACACCATGTTGCCGATGTCGCGTCATTCGTGTTTAGTTTCGTTTTCGGTCGATTATAAAAGCCGCTGTCTGAATGGTTCTACGCTACAGGCTACAACACCAATCATATGCTCCGTCCATGTTTTGAAAGGTGATTGATGCCAAGGGTTAGTGCGAGGTAACGAATCGATAACCCTTGACTTGTGAAAATGGGTGTGAAGGGAGACAGTCTTTAGAAAGATCCAGATACATCTAGTCTTTCTCAAGGTCTTTAGTAGGAAAACATTTCATGACTTCACTGCTGTTAGATACAATTCTATGAAGTTTGAAGTCGCCTTCTCGTAGAAGGGTTTGCTGGGTCCGCTTCATCAAACTTTGGGAGAGGGCCTACATAGCTATCCTGTTGCCCAATCCTGTTGAGTTTCCCAATAAAATATGGTTAAATTAAATTCATCAAAGTCACAACTTCATCAACCAAAGGTAAGGAAATAAGTCCGTCATCATTGCAGAAGGTGTATTCAACAATTCTCTTCACGTCTCATCCAAATTCTTGTCCTGTGTTATTTGTCGTCTTTCTTAATCCATGAATAGATATTGCCGGTGAAGGACTATTGCCTAAAACGTGAACACACATTCTGTATTCCACCAATTGTCGTTTATGATCATTGTTTGCATACCAGAAGAAACGTAGTTAATTCCGATGGTTTTCATGCATCTTGAAACAATGAAACATTTGTTGCATGTCGGCAATACTGCCAATTTTCTCAAGTCTGAACCGCAACAAAACACGAGGAAACTGTCAAGGATAATCCATCATACTGAGCAGAAAAATCAAACAACAATCTTATCTGATCTAGCTTCTTGGTATGGTATATACATTTCCTTGTCCTTCAATGGTGGTGCTAATTCTGCATGTCCAGCATCAAAAATACATTCCATCAAAGCAACTGAATGTTCACTTTTCTTGGGATTTTTATTCACGTTTAGGTCTGACAGATTGGCTTTAATGACTGCCATGTTACTCAAAGTATGCGGTTATGAGGCTGGGTTCACGGAATGGTAATGGTGCATTCCACTGTCAATTTTTATTTCGATTGATGCCGTTTTCCATAATAGCTAAAATGCTGTGTCTTGAACAGATAATCCCTGCTTATCGTCATCTTCTGCTATCTGGGATATGTTGCTTTCAATCGAGTCAGTGCACTTTGGATAGTTCAAATATGGGATAAACTTCTTTCCCCCCACAGATCTCTCTTTACCATGATATTTGGACATGGAGTAGATTGTGAGGTCCTTTCATTTGATAAGACAGCTAGTTTGTTTGCCACAACAACATCTGGCCTGTGATTTGTCAACATAGACCTCTCCAATCATTATCCATCCAAGGTAGTGTTTTTGAGCAAATGGACTATCAGGATGTCCGATTCTTTGGTTGAGAACATGATGAGAAAGATCTCGTCCTATCAAAAGTAAAATACTTGTAAACTGCAGTTGCGTGACACTTACGACAACACAGGTTGAAAGTTCATTCAGCAGTAGAGATTTTCTGTATAAATACAATGGAATACAATTCACGGGAAAGCAATACAAAGTAATGCAATGGAATGTAGTAGCCCTACAAAACATTCAATAATCACGACCTTCGAAATATATACATGATACAGCAAATGTTTAAATTGCAGAAAACATAACGGTATAATTATAATCTTCATCACACGTATCTATACATGCTATACATATTTTCTCGATACATGTATAAAATATCTGAAACACTCAATACATTTATTTCACAAAGTGATCTCTGCTGAACCTTACTAACTATTAGAATTAAGCGTTAAAGTTAAAATTATTTACACTTTATATTTACGCTAATTATAATGAAAGTATTTAACTTACCAAAATTATGGACTTTAGGTCCTTTTGACGTTTTATATCTCGTACAAACTTTGTGTACTGTGCTAATCTAAATTGAACATGCAAATTATTAGTTATAAGCAACCTGGATAGAAAATACTAAATGAATATCCAAAAAAATACTGCACAATATAAATGAAAGTCAAACATATATAAAATTCCACCAAACTCCTATTGGAATACATGTATATAACTACAGTGTACTGCCTTTCTATCAAGTGACACGGGACAAAGTGACTACTCCCCAAGAAAACTAGTAAAACCTATCCACCGGTCCAAGTCACGTGTCATATCAATCGCTCACCATGATTTTGGCGGGAAAATAGTTGATTAGGAAAAATATAAAAAATTCAACACAGACACTTTTAATAACTTTCTAATTAAAGA
Source organism: Ostrea edulis (assembly GCF_947568905.1). Classification (NCBI taxonomy): domain Eukaryota; kingdom Metazoa; phylum Mollusca; class Bivalvia; order Ostreida; family Ostreidae; genus Ostrea; species Ostrea edulis. The sequence continues at coordinate 62,787,631 of NC_079164.1, forward strand.
TATTTGTAAACCTTTTATTAATTCACTGACTTTGCATAATTATATATGAATAAAGTTAAAATAAAAACTGTAAAACTATATACATGTACATGAAATTTCTGCTTCGCTACATACTGCTTTCATTATCGGGAGGTATCAAGTGATGAGCCATACCTCGCAGGTGGGGATGTGCATCAGCTACATGTACCTCTGGAGTTGCAATTTCATGTCTGCTGTTTGGAATCTCATTACATTCAATGATGGCTGGAAGGTTGAATTGATAACTTTTGTCAAGAGCTTCCACAGCAAGTGCCCATGCTCTACATCCACTACCGGTAGATTGTCCATTACATGAAAACAGGGTACAAGTTTGTTCAGTATCATTATCACTGTCGAAAAAATCAAATAATTCTGATTTCACAAGTGTGCGATTGCTTTGCTCATCCATGATGGCATACACTTTGATTGCCCTTCAAATAATTGCGCACTGGGATGACATCTGCACATGACCAACCACTGAAAGTCACTCCACGTAGTTGAGTGTACATATTTGATATTTCGTTGCTTGTATGGGCCCCTGTTATCAGTTATTTCTTACTTTACTTTCTAGTAGCCGTCACTTTTGACTCGACTTTCTCCCCGCCATCGATATGGTTGGGAATGTGCTTCGGTTGATCTGGATGTATATGTAATGCTGCAGCATGATGACAGCGTGCACAAAGTTCACATTTTATGGTAGCTTTACAGTTTCTTGATGAAAGCTTTCATTCACAGCATTTGTAACAAAAGCCTGTCTAAGAAAATATTTCCTTTCTTGAAGAGATTTGAAACAGAAAGTCCTACATTAATTCATAGAATGACTAGCCTTATGTATTAGGAATCTTGGTATTTTTTCCGCTTGATTCTTAATCTTCGTAACCACATCTGTTTGCGAGTGTGGATAGAGGAAGATCCCTTTGTTTGCTTGAATTTCGTGTTTTTTGTCCGTCAAATTAAAGTGCAGGGTCATTTTTCATCGAGCTAATTTCTCTGAGGAAGTCCAGTAAGTAAATGGTGGAAAGGGTATGCTGTAGGTTTTCTTGTACTGTAACACCCATTTGTACTGTAACGATTGAGGTAATGATTGATGATATGATTCACTCCTGATGAAAAATCGTACTACGATAAAATGTTGCTTACTGGGGATTCTCCTTCACTGATTCAATTTCTGTAAGAATATCAAAAAGGTCATATAACTTCTACGGATCCTTCGAGGATGTTCTAAGAAAACTATCCAATTTGTTCTGGTTTGTTAATTATGCTTTTTCAATTGCTCCCATTTTCTGAAAATTCCTTTAGAAGGATTGTTTATGCTTGGTAATCTAATGCTACTTACAAATCGTGTTGATTCTGGTTTTAGCCACTTCACTAATAAGTCCATCTCGTCAAACGCTGAAACGTTGAGTTCCTCCACAATGCCAGTAAAACTGGATTTTTTTCAACGTTCTCGTTCTATTTAGATGTCGAGAAGATTATATGTTTCTTGATTAAGAAAGTGGGTTCATGGCGGGTGTGACAGCTTCCTAGACACGGTGGGTATGACAGCCTCCTAGACACGGTGGGTGTGACAGCCTCCTAGACACGGCGGGTGTGACAGCCTCCTAGACACGGCGGGTGTGACAGCCTCCTAGACACGGCGGGTGTGACAGCCTCCTAGACACGGCGGGTATGACAGCTTCCTAGACACGGCGGGTGTGACAGCCTACTAGACACGGCGGGTGTGACAGCCTACTAGACACGGCGGGTGTGACAGCCTACTAGACACGGCGGGTGTGACAGCCTCCTAGACACGGCGGGTGTGACAGCCTACTAGACACGGCGGGTGTGACAGCTTCCTAGACACGGCGGGTGTGACAGCCTCCTAGACACCCGATTCCACCTCTGGTGTTTCCAGGGGTTCTTGTTTGCCCTATTTTCAATTTTGCATTCTTTATAAGATTTATGAGATTGAGTGCTGTTCATTATCTTAATCGTTTTTCATTTTGTACACATTGATATGCAAAGTCCACCGTACTACATATATTAACAATTTGTGGAAAAGTTATTTTAAGGTTTCAAACTTAATACAAATTCTAACTTTAATCATTTGGAGATTGTGCACAATGATTAAATTGATGCGCACATCAAACCAATTATTGTTTCCATCAATTAGATTTACACACGAATCAGTTTAATTGATGAGAGCAATAATTACTTTGATGCGCGCATCAATTCAAATCCTGAGAAAAATAATTGATTTGATTGCGCGCATCACATTGTTGCATTCAGCGACTATTTTAATTATATCTTCAAATAATTAATGATATCTTCAATTATTTGAGTTTATGTCAAAAGGATGTTGCAAAGAAGCGACAAGTTTACTAGCTGCAGAACTGTAGCTCTCTGAGAAAATATTGGGACAAATCCGAGATCTAACAGATTTACTCCTTATAAAACCCTTAGACTTACGGCGCAGAAAAATCTGGGCACAGTTGAAGCCTTATATCGTTGTATTCTTACATCACCGTCTCATGTACACAAAATACTATTCTATCTTCATAAACATGCATATTATCTTAACATAGAAGGGATAACGTCTGTGCTCTCTGTCCCGTTACTAACGCTAATGACATGACAAGCTTCAAAGTTAAGTTAAAAACTGACAATATACCATTGTCCCCCATACGATAATACAGTGCTCATATCGTAGGTCTCTGTATAACGCGGCAAATTAGGACGGTCAATAAAGATTCCTCTCATGAAACGCCTAATTAACGGGTCTGAACCAACAGCTACATTGTTAATAGGTGGTAATAAACAACTCAAAAAACCTCTGACTGAATTTATTGTACTGTAAGAATGTCAAATAATTTCGTTGGAAATTCTAAAAGAACTGTAACCGATAAGAGATCAGATATGTTAATTAATTTGTGAGCTATGAAATCTAGCCACCTCTCCAGATGGAATTCATACTGCTTTTTAGTTGACGTTCTCCTAGAGTTCATAAGAATAAAAATAACTCTCTCCGGAATACCTTTGGCCTGGTACATTTTCCGGAAATGTGACATGCCCGAAGACGAAGTTTTGGACACAGTTTGTGAACTTCTTGTGGTCGACGGTGGCAGTACCAATGTTTCCCCAAGTCTGTGTACGCACAGTTTCATCAATAGTGAAAATCATCTCGCTATTGGCCAATTCGGCACCACTATTATCACATCTTGTACTTTTTCCTCCAAAACCTTTTTTCAAAATCCTGGGAATCAAACTAAATGGAGAAAAATATATATATACATGAAAATGAGTACCACGTACAAGTAAATCATTAATGGAGCCTTGATAAATAATCTGATTATGTATAGGAGATGCAAACAAGTCAACAACTGGTCGAGTGTACACACTAATTATCTTTAGAAACAGCTCGCTGTTTAGTATCCATTCCGTGTCATCGCGAATTTTACGGCTCTCTAAATCGGCTAGAGCGTTTAATGAGCCCTTGAAAAATGGACAACGGAAAGAAAGATATTGTAATCGTATGCTAATAACCAATTCGTTAATAATCACCGACTGTGTCGATTCAAAATTATTAATGCAGGCGACCACCGTGGAATTATCGACATGGAGTTTCATATGCTTATCGCAAATCTTTGAATAATTGGAAATGTCTCTCTGCGACCACGGCCCTCCAGTCCGTATATCATCTAAGGCTGCTTCTACAAAACTTGTTCAACAGACACTGACTATATGTTATATTGTTGACAGTAAGTAATGGTTGATAAATTACCGAAAATGGCGGACTGCATTTACATACAATAAAAATTGTAATCAAAATACCTAACAAAATTGGTAAATTCTACACTTTTAAACTTCCTATTCTTCTACATCACCATAACAGAATACATGAGCGCATTTTTCTTGACTTTTGATATTTACGGTTCAGCACAAACCGGTTGTCATGTCCAAAAAGAACGTCAATAACAATGATTTTGAGCAAATAAACTTACCAGTCAGAAACCATTTCAACCGAATGTCCGATAACAACCGCATAGTCGATAACGCGTTTACCCGTGTGTATGTGAACACACATATATATACTTGGACCGTAGGAAAGCACAACAAACGTTTTTAAACATTACCACCACCACCCCCATTTTCGGACAATATACTTTTGTCGTTATATTTGGAAAATTCAAATCAAGGATAAACAACATTTTGTATAAACGAAGTAATTCCATTCAAGAGGTGTCGGTGATGCTAGGCATGCTGAATTATATTGCCCTTGCATGTCCTTTAGGATCGTTATACCGCAAGGGTCTTGAAATGGAAAGGATTCATGCCTTGAAACTGAATAAAGGAAACGTTGATGCTTTTATGTGCTTATCGGATAATCTATCCATGATTTGAAGTGGTGGTATGGAAACTTAGACTCTATGGAATCGACCATAAAAAGAGATGTCCCTTCTCTAGAAATGTCCACTGGTGTTTCTCTTACTGTTGGTTTAGTTCGGAAATCCGGTTGATTGTTTTGAATGTTATCAGAAACTCCGGTTTTGGTTATCTGTAATTAGGTTGATGTTAATGTAGAGGATAGTAAGAATCACACAAATTACTCAGCATTGACAATTTAATGAGTTGTATATGAAATAAAATAAGGTGGAAAAGACTTCTCTTCTAATAAAAAGTGCAATTTATTTGTCTTTTTTGCTTTTATAAACAAGTTATATGATCTCTTCATCGGGCTTTGCTTCTTTTCTATGTATATTACATTACAGTTAGATTTGAAAATGACTATCAGATACAAAAATACGTGGAGTTCTGCATCTTTTTATCTTTAAACAGAGACATATTGACATATGCATATAATACTCTGCTGATGGTGACAAACATAATCAGGCTTCAATTGTAATGTTATTCAAATAAGTGTGACTATTTGAATTAATGTACGTACAAGTATATGTGGTGTGAAATTCAAAGAATGAAATGAAAATGAGAAATGTGTATGTGTCGAAAGAGTCAAATGTAAAACTTATACGGTACCAATTTTGATGCACCAGATGCGCATTTCGACAAATAATGTCTCTTCAGTGATGCTCAACCGAAATGTTTGAAATCCGAAATAACAATGAAGTTTTAGAGCTATTATAGGGGAAACAGTGTGCCAAAAAAGTGGAGTCACTTTCGTCTAAGGATAAGAGCTATGCGTGAGGGAGATAATCCTTAATTTTGAAATGAATTTCTAAATTCTATAACAGCAATTAAATATACATCCGTATATTCAAGCTAGTAACGAAGTACTTAGCTACTGGGCTGTAGAGACCCTCGGGGACTAACAGTCCACCAGCAGAGGCCTCGACCCAGGGGTCATAATGTAAAACTTATACGGTAACAATTTTGATATCAAACAATCGGGCAAGAATCAGCCCTATAGCATAATTTAAAATGGTCAGTAATAAATGTGCCAAGTGCTTAACAAAAAGCCTGTTTTGCATAATTATCGGACTAAATTGCGATGGCTTCATATTGCATGTTATGCATGACAGGCGCGAAGCCATTAAGAAAATGAAGTGTACACGAAAGTATGGTAAGGGGTCTGGGGACCGCCTTAAGGCCCCCCGTAGTTACACAGCAAAATTCTGGTGGGGGCCAGGGGGCTTCGCCCCCGGAAGCGCCTGGGTTTTACTAATGAAATCACCTACTCTTTGTGCATAGAAAAAGGGTTTCTTGTCAATTTCCAAACCTGAAAGAATTCATAAAATTATTTTCTAAAGTTTTTTAGCATGCGACTTTACAGTCGGTTTACGAATTATTTTTTTCGTTGTTTTCGACAGGTACATACATGTACATAATGTATATGGTAAATGTTACTGATTACAAAGAATATTCTAATCCGTCTACTTCATGTACTAGCATACATATATGATGTACATTAAAGTGATATTCGAAATGATTTGAAATTAAAAAAGGACATTTAATTTGATTGAATGGCCTTTGTGATGCTGATTAAATTATAAACCGGGATTATATAATGCAGTTAGTTTTTAGGCACAAATGATTTAACGGCAAATCTCTCTCTCTCTCTCTCTCTCTCTCTCTCTCAAATGATATGTACGCAGTCGCCTACCTGCGTATGGTCGAAAAACATGTCCTCATCTGATAGAAAATGACTGTACCATCAAGTTAGGGTTTGATCACGATGGAGAAAGGGACCTTTATTTATCTCTTTCCACCCATCTCAATTGAGTTTAATGTCAGCGCATTTTAGTGCCTGTGTCAACCACTATATATTCTATGTAGAAATTAATATTGTTACATATGATATACATGTGGATTGGTCTTTGGTAGGTAGTACATCAAGGTTTAGTTCTTAGTAGGTTACTGTAACATATACATGTATTTTCGCTTGGGTGTCTCTGGTAAGTTTATGAATTTATGCCTTTTTCTCATTGTATAGCTTTGATTTTTCACGTGTTAAATCATTAATGATTTATTGTCTGTATTTAATAACATCATTGGGATGGTTATCGGTACAATGTTCTACTATTATTAGAAATAGCATGTCGAGAAGCTACAGTAGCAGCACGTGAAATCATCCGTGGGATCTGAAACAAAAATATAGCATCGGATTCAATGAAGGCTTAGCTTTTTTAAAAATGTTTTCAAAAATTCACATTTTTAGAAAAAAGTTTTTTTTTACTTGATCATTTTATAACTTGACATCAGTCCAAACTCTCCTTTCCTAGCAGAAAATACCCATACTTTTCATGTACAACCTTACTAATTTGTCTGACAGCCAATCACACATATACAAATTGCCCGTGTGGATCCGGGTTCGAGTAGGACCTTACCGGTAGTACCCCTTGCTTGTCGGAAGAGGCGACTCCTTTGGACGAGACCGCTTAAACCGAGGTCCCGTGTCACAAAGTGTGGCACGATAAAGATCCCTCCCTGCTCAAAGGCCATAAGCGCCGAGCATAGGCCTAAATTTTTACAGCCCTTCACTGGAAATGGTAACCTCTTCACATGAGTGAAATACTCTCAAGAGGGATGTTGAGCAATATTCTTTTTTTAATTTATTTATTTTTTTTTTTTTTTATAATTTCATCATTTATTAGAAAGTATACATATTATTTGGGATAAAATATCCTCGGATATTCCCGCATAATTCTCACCAATGGTGTCAGGGGCCCATTGGATTGAATGTATTTTATTATGATTATTATTTTATATAAGGCATATATATAATTTATATGAAAATACATAATATCGCTATATGTATAATAACAAATATTTTTCGAAGTCATAGAAATATCATATACAACGTTGATGTAGATATATCAACAGTAGAATAACATAGAAATTACTCAATGAATAACATATAAACAATGTAGTCCTAAGTTGACCGTATAGTTATAATGATAAATATCTAAGGATAGTACATACTGGTCTAATCACAGCAGTCAAGTTGCATTAATTTACAAAGATGTTCAAAAAATTTATGCTCTTTTGCATTTATATACTTCAATATTGATGTATAGAAACATAATGAGTTTTTAACATGATTATACATATTAAAAGTCGTTTCACTTAAAGAATCTAATCTACATAACATTTTATGTTTGTATATTCTATAGGTTATATAAGTAATAAGTAAATTTAAGGATTTGGTTTTATCATTTTGTTCTTGAAAAAATCTAACAACAATGTGTTTCCATTGAACTTTGAAGGATAGATACATGTAACTGCTAACAGTGTTCCATATATTTAAAACTTATCACACTCGTAAATCAAATGTTTTGTAGTCTCAACTTGCTTACAATGTGTACATTCATTCTTTACATCTTTTTTCCATTTGCTAATATATGCATTATTACATAATATTCAATAACTTATATTTGAATTCTGCTATTTGTTTGCCTTTCAAATCTTTAAATTTACATTTATAAATATTTATCCAATTTGAATCAGCGAATATTCTGAATTCTTCAGACAGTAATGCCTGAATATTAGGTTTTCAAAACTTTGTTTTCAACTAATTTTTTATAAAAAAAAAAAGAAGAAGATAACTTGATGTTTTAAGTATATTGGTAAATCCAAGAAGGAAGTTATAATTAGTGACATTTTGTTTATTTACACAGCTTGAATTTGAAAAATCGTTTAGTCCGAGAATTTTTCTCGTGATTGTCATAATAATTTTGTATTCACATAGCTAGTTAGATTTGTCATTAATATTTGAATAATGTTCTAGCGGTTTAAAAATTCCATCATCAAACAAATCACTAACATATAAGATACCATATTTTGGTTTTCCTTTATATTTCAGATTTGTGTTGTACCATAATGGTTGTTGTAAAATATCATCAGGTAATCTTTTATCATAGTTAAGTTCGCTTTTGCATTCATTAAAGCAAACACAACATTTCTTTATAAAATAGTGGTAATTTAGTTTTGTTTAAATTCTCCACATCAGTAGTTGAACATTTTAACATATAGTATATATCAAAGTTAAGTTTTCTACAATAATTATCTAAAATTTCAAGTAAGACTCCCTTTGAATTTAATAATCTCGGTATCCATGCTGCTTTTAATTTGCATTCTACCATTACTATTGAAAGACCGCCTCTTGTTACATCTCCAACCATAGTGTTTCGTTTGATTCTTTCTCTTTTATCCCAAATGAAGTTAAAGATTAATCGTTGTACTTTTTTCATAAAGTCTTTATCAGGAAGACATAGAATTGACGATACATATGTTAATTTTGAAATGACAAGTGTATTTATTATGCATGCTTTGCCAAAAGTGTTAATTTTCTTCTTTTCCAGGATTCAAACAGTTTTTCCATTTCATTATATATTTTCATCCAATTTTTATTGTAACATTCTTCTTTATCGTGACCTAAAAATTACCTAGACACTTGACCGCTTTACTTGTAACTCTAATACCAAAAAGTTCTTCAAACTGATTTTTCAATCTTCCAAGCAAAATACATTCAGTTTTGTTGATATTAATTTTAAAGCCAGCACTTTCACGGAATTTATTTATTTCATGCAAGGTGAAGATAACGAACAGTGATCAATCTCATAACTCCTACAAGCAATACAAAATAGATAGTTGGGCAAACACGGACCCCTGGACACACAAGAGGTGGGATCAGGTGCCTAGGAGGAGTAAGCATCCCCTGTTGACCGGTCACACCCGCCGTGAGCCCTATATCCTGATGAGGTAAACGGAGTTATCCGCAGTCAAAATCGGTGTGCCAAGAACGGCTTAACAATCGGTATGAAACACGTCAGACAGCATTTGACCCAATGTGAGGTTGTATTGACGAACTAGATCGTTATAACGACCATAGAATTTGTGAAATGCTGACTTCAATCGAGACTGTTGAAATCCCTGTACCATCAACTTGTTTGTCAGTAGCTTACCTCGATTTAAAAACTGACTATACCCAGAACAAGCCCTTGCATATCGGATCAGTTGAGATATATAAACACCATATGCAGGTGATAATGGAATATTGCTACACAAATATGGGAAGTTGACGATGGAGAAGCTGAAATCATCCCATTTGTCATACAGGGCATTTTTTTTTTATTATAGAAATTTCATTATTTACCGCAACTGTTAAATCGTCTGTGTGCTCTATACTCTTTATTTCAGAATTATTTATCACAACACCATTAATGCTGTTATTGTTTTTTTTAATTCTAATCGCTAAGATTTCTGCTACTAAAAGAAAAAGGAGGGCTGATAGGGGACACCCTTGTCTAATCCCCCTTGTCATCGAGCATATTTTAGAAAGCCATCCATTATTTTTCATTTTAAAGATTGGTTCTGTATATAGAATTTTTGTCCATTTGATAAAATTATTTCCTATATTTAACACTTTAAAAAGAAAATTCCATTCCACAGAATCGAATGCTTTTTCAAAATCTAATAATAGTAATATTCCTTCCAAATTTCCAGTTTCACGATATTCATATATGTCTAGTAGGAGTCTTGCATTGTCCCCAATATAACGTCCTTTTATATAAGCAGTTTGGTTTTCATTAATTATCCCTGAGAAATTTTTTTGCAGTCTTTTAGCAAAAATAATGGCAATTATTCTACAGTCAGTATATGTCAAACTTATCGGTCCATAATTTTTTAGTTGATTCTTTGATCCCTTTTTAAAAACCAATGATATTACTGATAATCTTTGAGTAGGTGTCATTGTTTCATTGTTAAAAATCTCTTTTAGAGCATCATAAAAATACGGTCCAATTTCATTCCAGAAACCTTTGGTAAAATTCATTAGGCAAACCATCGAGACCAGGTGATTTATCACTTTTCATACTAGAAACCGCCTCCGTACATTCTTCGAAAGTTGGGAACAGTTCCAACATGTCTTTATTTTCATCACTTAATAGTGGTATATTTACCTCCGATAAATAACTGTCAATGATTTCATCATCTAAGTTTTTACTAGTATATAAATTTTGATAAAAGTCAACCATTTCCCCCAATATTTTATTAGGTTTGTTTATCTTTTTATTGTTTGAGTTTAGAATTTCTGTAATGACATTTGAGGATTGATGCTGTTTTTCTAAGTTTAAGAAATAAGAAGTACTTTTCTCTTCATTTTCTATCCATTTAGCTTTTGATCTTATTTGTGCGTCTTTAGATTTTCTATCATAAATACAATGCAAGGTGAAGATAACGAACAGTGATCAATCTCGTAACTCATACAGGCAATACAAAATAGATAGTTGGGCAAACACGGACCCCTGGACACAACAGAGGTGGGATCAGGTGCCTAGGAGGAGTAAGCATCCCCTGTCGACCGGTCACACCCGCCGTGAGCCCCATATCCTGATCAGGTAAACTCTGCTTCTAGAGTTTTAGGTTTTTTGTAATTTAAGTCTTCAGGTCTCCCAGTTTCTAATTTTTCGATGTTGAGCAATATTCAATCAATCAAATTGTCACCAGAAAAACTTTTTTATTTTCCATTAGATCCATAAACTCAGTACCCAGCCGATGAGGATGGCGCAACGCAAATACTATGATTATAAATCTCTATTACTTCGTTCCGGACACTTTAACAACACAAGTTTCGCGAATTTTCTATCACTAAAACACCAATTTAGTGTCTAGTTAATGCTGTATAAGGTATTTTGAAACACGATGGAAACCTTTTTCCGATAACATAAATTCTGAAAAAACGAATTTTCCGATAACATCTACCTTATTGCCGATAACATGTTTTATCCCACCCAATGTTTTTAATAAACTTTACTGTCCGCTTACTGTACTTTCATTTCGATCTATCATTTCCTACAGGAGTATCTAAGTCTAAAAATTGAAATAAATATCCCCTCTTGAATAAATACAATTCTCTACTGCTCTAGTATCACAATTTTGGTAAATTTTTACGAAATACATAACGAAATTTCTATTTTCGGTGTTGTTAAACTCTTAAACGAGAATTGCTTGAAGTGCGCTTTTGCTGTTGAAAGGATGATCATATATAGAAATAGTTTTACAATTACCGCTGCATAGAATGTGTCTTTATCAATAAAATCCACGTATGAACTTGCTATATGTTTTCCAAACATACAACATCATTGAACCGAATGTCCGATAACAACGGAATATCCGATAACGCATTTACCCGTGTGACGTACGAGTACGTTAATATTTGACGTACGTGTGTAACGTGGCACATTGTGCTTCATGATTATGTCCATATAAAGTACATACATTTGTATGAAATAGGACGACATGTCACTTTATTCAAAATATTTTACAAGAATTAAAATGAATCTATATGACTCGTACAAATAATTTCCCGTAAAAAATAACAATTTTATGCTTATATATGAATTTAATTATTTCCAAGTTTAAAACAATTATAATCTTCAAATTATATCCCCTGAATTTTTGCCGCCTAGACAAAAAAGCTATCTGCCATATACACTGTACAGTCAGTGTAAACTTTGACGAACATGCAATCGTTTCAAAGTTGATAAATATCATTCATTCTATGTACGCACCTTTGAGCGTACATAGTGTATGAAAATGGTGCTATATAAATATGGTATTATTATTATTATATATATTTTTTATAATGCTAGAAAGGAATGAGATGATTTGGGGTGAGAAAAATACCAAAATAAGCTATACTGGATATTGTATCTCTTTAACTATAAAGCCTTTATCTTCAGAGAAAACCTACTGCCTCAGTCTACGTTATCATATGAAGGGATCTGATATTGGGAGTCTCAAGATCAAGACAAAAAACGCAACCAACAGTCCAGCACTTCTCAGAGAAATATCTGGCCATCAAGGCAGATTTTGGCAAAAACTGATCGGTCTAAACATGCATCTGAATAAAGATACAAAGGTGGGAAAACTTGTTGATACAAGTAGCTGTAAGTTTACTTCTACATATTATATTTTAATTATTTATTGTTTTGAGGTATTTTATTCGGGGCTTTGAAATGAAATTGGTGGATGATTAATCTATCTCTTTCAATGGGACTCAGAAAACAAAAATCTTCTCTTTACATACCTGTTAAGTACTGCGCTTAGTTTCACTATTTCCATTCGTCGGTTATGTGTCCAACGCCACATCAAAACTATTTCAAATTCACATCATGAATATGAAACCCATTAAAAAAATGAAATATTTGATCATTTATTGCATAATTGACAAAACCCGGATTGTTAAAACATATACGCTATATTCATACCCCCGGAACAAAGTTGGGAGGGGGCTGTTATACTGGAATCGGGTTGTCCGTCTGTGGACGATAACGGGCTATAAAACGTTATCCTTTCCACCTACAGTCACCATATCATACAGATGGTCTACCCATGGAACGAAGATGTTCCCTAATACGCCGGTTTCGAGATACGTCCGAGTTATTTCCCTTTGGAGAACTCTCGTACATAGTAAGGCGCGAAAGAATTTGTTTACACGCGGGAGTGGGGCAGATATTCATCATAGCGTAAGTGAATGTACTCAGTAAGTTTCTCATACGCTGTTTGTAAACCCGACTGATACACAAACTAAGTAAGTGATAAGTATTTAGAGAGTAATTAAATACATAGAATTCTTATCCTATCACGTTGCTTCGCTGGTCATAAGTACCATATCCAAGACATTTCTTGCAAATATGACATTGTTTGTATGTTTCCACTTCGGTAAAACATTTCTTTCGATAGTAATTAGTATTTCCCACATTTACATATTTAAAGAGAAGCCGCTTTTAATACATTTCATCGTCTTCCTCGTTGGCTGTATATCCACTCTGTCCCACTTAGGCATTCAAAGTTCCACTAAATGCACCTCCTATACAGAAGAGTTCGTATCTCGAAACTGACGTATTACCGGTGTGATACCTTTACACATTAGACGATCGATCCCGATACCGGCTTATTTTGTAAAATATTAAATATACCTTTCTGTATGCAGAATGTGTATTCATACAGTAGTTCCTTTTTTTTTTTTTTTTTTTATATATTTTTACTACCCCCCCTTTCAAATTTTCCGTTTCAAACTCGTCTAAATCGTACTCGTTTACCGTCGAAATTGGATCTTAATGTGTGTAGACGAATATAACAGGAGACGAAATTTTCCCAGCTTACAGTATTCTTATTGCTATGTTTCTTTTATGTCAATGTAAATATGCTTGCAGTAGTTAGTTTCTTACGTAATTACATCATTTTATTTCAAGATCTTAATCGAAGCCGTAAGGGGCACAAGTTACGAGGGTGATATAGTCATAGATCACGTGACATTGTGGCCTACGGAGTGTCCGTAATCTGATTGGTGGAAGAAGTTAGTTCGTGATTTGCATCAGCCGTTTCAGCATAGAATCATGTATCGTTTAAAATCATATTTTTGTATACATATATTCATATCTATAGGAATATATTTAAGGCATATAGCAAATTCATCAATCTATGAAGGTTGAAATGTCAATCTATTGGTGCTTATAGACTAATCTTAAACAGCCCGTCCCATTCACGATTGTATGTTGAGCTATTGCTGCTGTATACATGTGTCTGAGGTTTAAAATTTGGAAAACATTGTAGATATGAGAACTCCATTGCAGAACAATGTAAATAAAGTATATTTTAATCTGTATGTAAAGCCATGTCCCTCGTTTCTTATGTACATTACTTTTTATATGTTAATTAATCTGTATGTAAAGTCATGTTCCTCGTTTCTTATGTACATTACTTTTTATATGTTAATTAATCTGTATGTAAAGTCATGTCCCTCGTTTCTTATGTACATTACTTTTTATATGTTAATTAATCTGTAAGTAAAGCCATGTTTCTTGTTTCTTATGTACATTACTTTTTATATTTTAATTAATCTGTAAGTAAAGCCATGTTTCTCGTTTCTTATGTACATTACTTTTTATGTGTTAATTAATCTGTATGTAAAGCCATGTCCCTCGTTTCTTATGTACATTACTTTTTAATACGCTGTAATCTGAAAGCTTGTGTATATAAGTTTAAACTCTTGGAAGTGAAACAAGAGGCCCATGGGCAATATCGCTCACCAGAGTAACCTTGGCTCATATAAATTTAAAGATTTTTCCTATATATTCGCATGTAAAACTTTGATCCCTTATTGTGGCCCCAACCTACTCCCGGGGGGCGATGATTTTATCAAAATTGAATCTGGACTATGTCAGGAAGCTTTCATGTGAAAGTAAACTTTTTTGACCCAGTGATTTTTCAGAAGATTTTCCCAATATATTTGTATGTAAAACTTTGATCCCCTATTGTCGCCTCATCTTACCCCAGGGGGCCATGATTTTAATTAACTTGAATCTGCACTATGTCAGGAAACTTTCATGTAAATTTCAACTTTCCTGGTCCAGTACTTTTTGAGAAGAAAAGAAGATTTTCCCTATATATTTCTATGTAAAACTTTGATCCCCTTGTGGCCCCATTCTGCCCCCTGGGGGCCATGATTTTTACAAACATGAATCTGCACTATGTCAGGAAGCTTTCATGTAAATCTCAGTTTTTCTGGCTCAGTGGTTCTTGAGAAGATTGTCCCTATATATTTGTATGTAAAACTGAGATCCCTTATTGTGACCCCATCCAACTCCCGGGAACCATGATTTTAATAAACTTGAATCTGCACTATGTCAGGAAGCTTTCATGTAAATTTCAGCTTTTCTGGCCCAGTGGTTCTTAAGAAGAAGTTTTTTAAATGACCCAACCCTATTTTTGCATTTTTGTGATTATCTCCCCCTTTAAAGGGTCATGGCCCTCCATTTGAACAAACTTGAAAGCCCTTCACCCAAGGATTCTTTTGGCCAAGTTTGGTTGAAATTGGCCCTGTGGTTCTGAAGAAGTCGAAAATGTAAAAAGTGTGCAGATGGACATAGGACGGACAACAGGCGATCAGAAAAGCTCACTTGAGCTTTCAGCTCACGTGAGCTAAACAGAAAAAGGGGATTCCAATCTTCAAATTTACCATCTACACAGGTCGTGATCATTGGATTATGTCATTTCAAAATTTGTATTTTGGATAGTTTAAATAGCATTAAAAACCATACCATTAGCACACCATCTCTCGAAATTCAGTTGTCTTTAATCTATGGAAACAATAGTTAAGATAGTTAAAATCTGTATTTTAGAAAACTGGTTACAAAACTGTGGTTTATTTGCTATTGGCAACTTAATAGAGTTTTGTTTTAAGGATGCGACATTTGAATTTAAAACCGAGCTTGTTGTAAATGAAATGTAAGAACATCTAATTAATTGCTTGGAACATGGTCAATTTACTTAATTTCCACAAGAAATCAACTTTAAAGTATAAAACAATGAAATGTTCTTGTAACTTTCCGGACTGGGTTGATGAAATTATAGGATGTGCGAGTAGGTAAAAAGCAATGCAATATATGGAAACATTGTTAAATGTGCAAGGATGCCTGTAAAGAATGGATTTGTTCGGAACATGATCGTTATTCTGACCTATGATTTTACGGGAAAATTGGCCCATATTTTCTCATTCCATCAGGGTTTTTTCTTTCCACAGATCAAGAAAAAATATTATTAAACTATATATATTCCGATAGCCGTGGTATCTCAGATGAATGGAAACTTTCCCAAATGAATATCTAAATATAACCGAGATATTGTAGTTTACACGTGGAGTGCTCAGAATTCTTGTTAAAATTTGCACTTTTCTTCATACCTACAGGATGTTTTAATATTTATATATATATATTTATCCCCAAATGTTTTAAATTCTCTTAAAGGTATGTATCTGTAGAGGAATGGAAACTTTACAGAATGAAAATACGGAAATACTGTATGTAATTTCGGAGATATTACCAATTAAACGAGTGTATTCCCTTCCCTCAGTTTAGACAGTATTCTTCAAGCTCGGTCCATTCCGGTAAGGTTTATGAATATACCTTATTAATCTTTTTCAAAATATTACAATAGCCCTTGTGCCACAGATATGCGGAAACTTTACCGAATGAAAAAATATATAGTATTAGCAGAGATATGCGATTTTAATTAATGTCATTACCTCCGTTCCAGCCCCATCCGGCTTTTACACCATACCCAAAATTACGTCGACACCATATTAACACTCTAAATAGAGTCGACGCCATATTACAATATCGACCCAACCAACTGCTACCTAAATATATCTGTTGTACAGCTGGTGTAGAGAATGGATGTCATTGTCCATTAAGTTAAGTCAAAATATTAAGAATATCCAAAGCTCTAATGATTTTATTCAGTTAGAAAACATAAAAAGATGGGTTTGAATTAAAATTCCTCCTCTTGTCAATAACAGAAATGATTCAAATTACAACAACGATATGCATGCTTACCAAATCTTATATATTACAACCTCTGTTAAAGTCACTAACAACACATCCATAGGAAGTCATACCTCATACCAAACCACAATTCATATTAACAATCCAACCTTGTTCACTATACCTGAAGATTTTGGCACTTATCATCAATGTAACATGGAAATGAAAACTACCCTGTATCACATAAAATTAATATAATAAAGTAAAAAATGTATACTGTAAAATATATGTTGCACAAATCTGATTAATTAAATTACAAAGCAATTCACATAATAAAATTGCATGTATGTTGTAAAATGGAACTAGTTGAAAAGTCAAAGTAAATGCACACATAAATACAAAATGATTCACAACAACAATGAAGTGAACTTAATTTAGCACCTATAAAGACCTTCTCCACAGATCTTATATTAAATCATATCTCAATCTCCTTCTTCCACTCCAACAACGCATGGCTCATCCTGAGGTTTCCATTTCAAAATGTAAGTGGCATCTTTTTTCATTTTTGGCCTTAAAAAGCCAGAATTTCATCTACTATTTTTTTTTTTTTAGAACGTAGTACACAATTAAAGTGTGGAGCTTGTAATAGTTGCGGGCCAGATTCACCAATGCTCTTCCAAGCTCTGGAGAATTCCTGGTTTGCAGAACCACAACTTCCAATGTGTTCTGATAATGGGCTGATGCCTGGTTTACTTCCTCATATATCATAGTGAAGGTCTGCAAATTCAGAACATGGACTGGGATTTCTGGTTTCATGATTTCAGATACTCGGTGAAGGGGGCAGGTGTGATCAAAAGACAGCATAACTTTCAGTTCAGGTAACTTGGTCACCAACTGTTGCCATGCCTCTGATGTCAAGTCAGAACCATACTTCTACAGGAAATACCAAGTTCCCCTAGTGGAGCTCTACCATCTTCAGCAAGAGTCACCAATGTATCATCAGACATGCTGCTGTGGAAGACAAAGAGCTTTTTCAGTTTTCTGCATTTCGTCACTAACTGTAATATGCAGTCTGGAGACACTTTGCACACAAGGACTTTGTTTAAAAGATTTAGGCTCTCTAACTTTGGATGGTTGGTAGACAAAAGATTAAGGACATTATCATCAAAGGTAACTGGCATTCCACTCAGGTCAACATTTACTAATGAATCCATAGGTGTTTCAATAGCTTCTGGATTCCATCCAAACAATTTTTAAGACATTGCACAAATTCAGAACCTGCATAGAATAAAGGGTTTTCACCTGTAAATTCAATTTTGATGGAGGAAAGATTTCTGTTGGTATGACTTGCAATTCCATTCAAAACATCACATGCAACAGATCTGCAAACTGGTTTACTCTGATCAATTTTCATCAAAACATTCTTTAAGTGGCTGTCATGCATCTCCAAGCAATTTCTATGTCGAGTGGTTGCTGTTTTGTTGTCATCCTGAATGATGAAAACAAAATCTGCCCACAGAACAGGAAAGTGAAAACAGTCATTCCAAGACTTGCACACGAAAGATGCCTGAAATTTGTCTTGAAGATTCAGGTAAGAGAAAATTTTTACAATAATGTGGTCAGGCAAAGAGGTCCATGACAAGAAACTGTCTTTTGTGTCTTCCATTGCAATTCTGGAAAGAAAACGTACTGACTCTATTAGGAGAACATCAGTGTGAATTTTATAATTCAATCAGCATATTGAGGGGTGGATCCAAACTATGAGTTTACAGTTGATCCCATATGAAAAGTGGAATCTACTAGCTACATGTATCTTGGTGTTCTAGTAGCTAGGTCATGAATGAAGCACTAATCATGGACCTAGAGGATTCTGAGTTATCATGTTTGGCAAATCTCTAGCATAGAAATATGAAAAGCATGTCATAGGTTTTTCCTCTTTAGGTTTAAAGGTGGAGAGGTCTAGTGTGAGTGCTGATGCAGTGGTTATTACATCAAATTGAAAGTTTAACAAGATGTGTTTGTGAAACATTATACCTCTGGTGGCAACTAAGAATAATAAACAAGGAGTGCATATAGCCCTATCATTCACCATTCAAAAGTTAAGACAAGTTTTAAGTTTACTACTGGTCAAACTCAACTCCAAGGTTAAGGTCACAAGATCAAAGATCTGTATATGTAATAATGTAAACAATGTACATATGACATTTTCCTTTGTTTGTGTATGATTGCTACGTGCATTGATGTGAAATTTATGATTATTTTCATGAGAATTACTTGCACAAAAATGAACAGACAGATATATTCATATATATATATATATATATATATATATATATATATATATATATATATTCTCTACCTGATTGTAAAGTAAATGCAATCCAAGGGAAAAATCCGAAATATACCGAATGAATAGACCATTTTGCATTCACAGTGCGCTCACAGTTCACTTTGCGTTCACCGTGCGTTAACCGTTCACCAAATTGCGTTCACCGTTCGTTCACCGTTCGCTCTGCGTGCGTTCACCTTTCACTCACCGTGCGTTCACCGTTCAAGTGGGAAAGTAGAACGTTTCAGGGACTGTACTACCGGTAATAGCCAACTTTAACGATGTCAAATTTGAAAGTTTTCAATTTCAAAATATCATTGTACATATCGCCCACTTTCGATTTACATCAGGTTTCCCTGGTGTCCTATTCCTCCTTAAACTTCACCAACTGACAACTTCATGACTAAAGGGGTTGGTTCGGTCGTTTAAACGTCATTCTGGAGGGTTACAGTATGATAAGAACATTTTGAAACGCATTCTATTTTTGCCTCCTATTTCATCAAGGGAGAATTTAAAACTGAACGACTATAAATTCACTCATTGCTTTAAAGTAATTAACAGAAAAGAACAAATAAAAGGAAGGAAATAAAAAAAAGTTTGGATCAATTTAGAATTAGTTGAAATATTTTCCCAATACGCATGTCTGAAATTAACACCGGGCGAATTTCCTAGCATAGTGCATCTCAACATCAAGGAAAATGCTTAGCCTTTCTGTCTGTGTAAAACACAAGAGAAACACCCCCCAACCCCCAAAAGTGTATCTCATACCACAGGCAATTATATCGCTTGGGTTCGAATTTACTATTGATATTAAAGATCCTTAGCGATATAATTGCTTGTGTCTCATACGTCAAGGATAATCCCTAGTCTTTCTGTTTTAGTGTTAAAAAAAGAACATCTTATCATAAGAGCCACTTCAAACCTGCGCAGTGAGGGGAAATTATGGCTTCATTAAATGATTTAGAATTTAACCCTTGAAAGTAGTGTCATTGTTTGAGGGGACTTCATCATTCTTCAGTACATCTCTGACCAAGATGGTGAACACGGGCATATTCCGTCTGTGTTTTAAATCCGTTTTTATCATATGTACAGTTCGCCCCGTGTCTTCTCAAATAATTTATGGGAACATTCATGAATTTCACGGAACTTTTACCGAAAATATGAAGAGAACCGCATGTTCTGAGAGTGTGGAAGTATGTGGGAATCAGCTTTATCAATGTGGCATTCAAAATCAATTATTTGTCGAGACTTTACGCGATGTACAAAAAGTCCAAGTGTTACAGAGCAAATGTGGGATTCGCATTCAAGAATTAGAAATGAATGTTTCGGAGTTTTTCAACACAATGAGTTCCTTAAACAGATCGCTGTTACAGGTGAATCTTAAACTTCAGGATTGCGAAAATAAACTCTACGCAGAGAACAAAGAAATGACTGCATTAAGTAAATCCATTTATATTTGTAATCGGTCGTTAGAAGGAAGTACAAAGAATATTACAAATATGATATTTGCTCTGAATACCACAAACCAAACGTTGTATCGAACAATTGAAGATTTAGGACAAACGTCAAGAGACCTAGATCACGAGAGGGCGAAAGTGAGAGCCATCAACGGTAGCTTAGGACGTTGTGACAAAGTTCTCGTGGAAACCAACGCTAACCAAGCTGCGACGCTGAGTACACTTAAACAAAAGGAGATGAAAATTGTCATTCTTGAGAAGGAGAGCTTTCAGTGTAATGGTACATTAAATGAAACATTATCTAACTTAACGTCTACTTTATTAACATTGCAATCCGTTAAAGCAGATCATGAAGATTGTTTAGGACATCTCCAGGTTGAAAATTTCACAAGTGTGGAATGTTTTCAGCAGAATTCATTATTGAATGGTTCTTTGATAAACTGTGAAAATAGACTGGGTAATTTTAGAAACAATTTTTCGGACTGCATGGTGAGAATGTCTGAGATTGAGAATAAATTATCAGAAATAAAGAATATCCAGGAAAGACAACTGATGAATTTGACAAGTACCACGCATCAATTGGTTGAATTGAATAATACTTTGCAGAAATGTGAAGCGAATCTTTCAGATTCGAAGCAAAATATCTCTGAATATGCCCTCGCTGTTATATTGATGAAGACAAATTTTTCTACAGCAGTATCTGAGTGTGTAAACGAAACTAAAAGATTGGAGGAGCGAATTCAAAACTGTGAAACTTCGTTAAACATAAACTCTAAAAATTTCTCCGAGTTTGTGAATGATGTATCGCGCGCAAACTTATCTTTCTTACAAACGCTGAGTGAATTTCAAAACAAATGAATTAGAAAAGGAATTATTAGAGTATAAATCCAAATTTGAGACGATAAAGTTCCTGCCGAAAAGTAAGTTTTGATTTAGTAGAGAGTATGCTTCAATATGTATGTATTTCATTTCTTAGTTTTATGTGAAGTACTTTTTCAAAATATCACTTGATTATTTTTATGAATGTTTTATTTAAGGATTGCTAAAATGGAAAGTAAACGATTTATGTACAAACATGCCAAATCTTCGCTTCGAACACTACGAGCTTTGTCCGTTTTTCTACGACTGCAGTCAGTCCGGTTCTATTCTCCAGCAGTGCTCGTATCCTCGTTTATATTCCGACATCAACTCGAGATGTGAAGACCAGAGTTCTGTTGACTGTGGGACAAGAAATATTACCTACGGCTGTAAGTGATGTACATATGTATGTGTCTATGTGTGTAAAACTCTGTAAAGCTATATGGTAAACTTCTTAATAAAGAAGTTTTATAATGCAAGCTTATTTTTGATGTATGAAATAAAGTATGCGAACTGGTGTAAAATAACATTAACAGTATAAATTGCGCTTTCTTTCGATATCTTACAAAGATGCATGTGACTTTGAAACTACTAGCGATGCGAGGTGTTTCTTGACTGATTCCAAATGCAGGAGAATTTACCTGGAGCAGACACTAAAGCCTTGTTTATACGGCGATAGAAACCGCTACACTAAAGTCTTGTTTATACAGCGAGAAATTTGCTCATGGACATTTGCTTCTGTCTGCAAAAGTAAAGTAAAGTTACTATGCGTTCCCGTGTGATTTTAGGTTACTGTGAGTTATATGGAACTCCTGAAAGAATCCATTATATCAATTCTTATGGAAGTCATGATTACAACAAATGAATAGAATAATAGATTACACACTGATTTACTCACAGTACCTAAAATCACACGGGAACGCGTAGTAGATTTATATATAAGCACAAAAACCCAACAACACCCTACTTTTTGAAGTGTCAGATCTAAAAAGATACAAGGTCAGAAAAGAAAATACAAGCACTGAAAAGGCCACGACGCTGTTGATTATTTAAACCTCCAATTTTCGACTCAACTCGCGTCTTTATCAAGAGACATATATTACATACACAAATATTAAATACCACGAAAAACAAAACGACAAATATTAATAACCTACATTGTTAAGAAGAATGTTGTACTGAATTGAGAAAATTTTGTATTCCTTATAGAAGATGTGAGATTGATCACTGTTCGTTATGTTCACCTTTCATGAAAGTTTTCTGACACAACGCAGATTCAACTTTGTTCAAATCATGGCCCTGGGAGGTAGGGTAAGGCCACGATAGGGGATCAATGTTTTATATGCGAATATATAGGGAAATCTTTAAAAATCTTCTAAAGTATCGTTGTGCCAGAAAAGTTCAAAAAGCTTTCCCACACAGTGCAGATTCAACTTTGTTCAAATCATGGTCTCCGGGGATAGGATGGGTAGGGGATCAAAGTTTTACATGTAAATATACAGGAATAATCTTTAAAAATCTTCTTCTCAAGAACCACTAAGCCAGGAAAGCTGATATTTACATGAAAGCTTCCTGATATAGGGCAGATTCGAGTTTGTTCAAATCATTGCTCCCAGGGGTAGGATGGGGACACAATAGGTGATCAAATTCTTACATGTGAATACATAGGGGAAATCTTTTTTAAAAATTCAAGAACTACTCGGCCAGAAAAAGTTCAAACCTGCCTGTTTATGAAAGTTTTCCGACATAGTGCAGATTCAGATTTGTTGAAATCATATTTCCCAGGAGTAGGATGGGGCCACAATAGGGGATCAAAGTTTTACATTCGAATATATAGGGAAAATCTTTAGAAATCTTCTCAAAAACCACTAGACCAGAAAAGTTCAAATTTACATCAAAGCTTCCCGACATAGAGTAGATCCAGTTCGTACAAATCATGGTCCCAGGAGGTAGGATGTGGGCACAATGGGGGATCAAAAGTGCAATATGCTGATATATGGGGAAAATCTTTTTAAAAATTTCTTGAACTATTTAAGCTAGAGCTTTCATGTATTGTTTATACTTTTTTTTTTCTTTTTTTTTTTTTTTTACTTTTCATGTAATGCAATAGTGTGATCTTGTCGCATTGACCTGGAAAGTTCGATTTACTTTTACTAAAAATGTTACCTATACAGTACATGCACATGTCCTAAATTATTTTAGTAAATTTTTCGTATATTTCTTATGGTAATACCTTTCATTTGACATCATGATTTTTGACATTTGGGACCTTGAACTCGAAGTTTGACATATTTTTAAGAACATATCAACAATGTTTGGAACTATTTTAGGTGGGGCTTTCATATTTTGCATATATATTCTTTATGGCAAGACCTTGTACATAAAGGCGTTTGATTTTTTGACCTTGGAGTTTGACTTACTTTAAAAAACAACTGATCTATTCAATATCTCCTGAAGTATTTAAGGTAGGACTTTCATATTTTGTATATAGGTTCTTTATGGTAAGACCTTATTATTTTGTGAAGATTGACCTTGTGACCTTGACCTGGAAGTTTGACCTACTTTTATTCAAAATATTACGTATTTCATATTTTCTGAACTATTTAAGATAAGGCTTTCATATTCTGTATATAGATTTCTTTTGGCAATGTCTTCATATCATACCATGATCAATGATCTTGTGACCTTGGTCTTACCCAGAACAGCAAGATGATATCAGTCATATTGGTGTTGAGGCATCCCTGTGTTATGCGAATTCACTTTAGTTATTCCTCTGGGGCTAGGTTGGGGCCACAATATGGGGTCAAAAATTTTCATGGGAAAAAAGATTGATGAATAATGGCAGGGTCAAGATGACTCAGGTGAGCGATGTGGTCCATGGGCATCTTGGTCAAAATGAGGGTGAGGCAACCGAAGTAGAAGTTGAATTTACGAATATTTAAAAATTCTTGTCAAGGAGAGGAAGAAAAAAAAATCGAAAATGCGTGCGTACTATCAGTACATGGATTCAATTCATCGGACCAATTTATATACATTCGGTGAATCAATCTTTGCATGTAAATATAACGACAAAGGAATATAGTTCTAAAATGGGGGTGGTGGTAATGTTTAAAGACGTTCGTTGTGCTTTCCTACGGTCCAAGTATATATTGGTTGATTGATTGATTGATGTTTTCCTCCACACTCAACAATTTTTCAGTTATACGGTGGCGCCCAGTTTTTATTGGTGGAAGAGAGAACTCAGATACAATGTACCTGGGAAGAGACCACCGACCTTCCGAATGTAAAGTGGGAAACTCTCTCACTTACCGTAAGTCAACGGTTGGATCCACCGTGTTTTCGTGTACATTTTAAGATGCCCCCCCCCCCCCCCCAAAAAAAAAAAACAAACTATAGGTATGTGTAATAAATGGTTATACAGTTAAAATATTGGGATTGGGTTTCTCTTCGTCATAGTAAGTAAAAAGGTACTGAATTAATATTACTTTAAAACCGTTGATTGGTTGCATATATAAAAATTTAAAAAATATAAGGAGAGGGAAGGAGACAAACAGAGGGAGGAGATAGAGATGTACGAGTATACTATATAGGTGTGTGTTTTAATATAGAATTAACATAGACAGATTTAAATATTTACAATATTATAATTAAATGGCACTGAATAGTGTTTTTGTTTCACTTTTATACCTAGAGAACTTTCACGTAAAAGTACATGAAGCGCTGTAAAATTGTGACGTTGCGTTGCAAAATTGCAACGTCAATAACAATCTGGCCAAAGCAATGGGTACTTTGAATGTCAATAACTAAAAAATTGAAAAGATATCGGAAAAAGGATAACATATTTGAAAAATAGATATTCTTGGCTTCTGTCCCTGAGAATAATATCATGTTCTGACTAAGGGCCATTTTTGGCTATTCATGGCTCTGGTTCTTTTGACGTACGTGTGTAACGTGGCACATTGTGCTTCATGATTATGTACATATAAAGTACATACATTTGCATGAAATAGGACGACATGTCACTTTATTCAAAATATTTTACAAGAATTAAAATGAATCAATATGACTCGTACAATTAATTTCCTGTTAAAAATAACAATGTTATGCTTATATATGAATTTAATTATTTCCAAGTTTAAAACAATTATAATCTTCAAATTACATCCCCTGAATTTTTGCCGCCTGGACAAAAAAGCTACCTGCCATATACACTGTACTAGTAAGTCAATGTAAAATTTGACGAACATGCAATCGTTTCAAAGTTGATAAATATCATTCATTTATATTTTTTTTTACAATGCTAGAAAGGAATGAGATGATTTGGGGTGAGAAAAATACCAAAATAAGCTATACTAGATGTTGTATCTCTTTAACTATAAAGCCTGTATCTTCAGAGAAAACCTACTGCCTCAGTCTACGTTATCATATGAAGAGATCTGATATTGGGAGTCTCAAGATCAAGACAAAAAACGGAACCAACAGTCCAGCACTTCTCAGAGAAATATCTGGCCATCAAGGCAGATTTTGGCAAAAACTGACCGGTCTAAACATGCATCTGAATAAAGATACAAAGGTGGGAAAACGTTTTGATACAAGTAACTGTAAGTTTACCTCTACATATTGTATTTTAATTATTTATTGTTTTGAGGTTTTTTATTCGGGGCTTTGAAATGAAATTGGTGGATGATCAATCTATCTCTTTCAATGGGACTCAGAAAACAAAAATCTTCTCTTTACATACCTGTTAAGTACTGCGCTTAGTTTCACTATTTCCATTCGTTGGTTATGTGTCCAACGCCACATCAAAACTATTTCAAATTCACATCATGAATTTATTGCATAATTGAGAAAACCCGGATTGTTAAAACATATACGCTATATTCATACCCCCGGAACAAAGTTGGGAGGGGGAGGGGGATTGTTATACTGGAATCGGGTTGTCCGTCTGTAGACGATAACGGGCTATAAAACGATATCCTTTCCACCTACAGTCACCATATCATACAGATGGCCTACCCATGGAATGAAGATGTTCCCTATCGAAATTGGATCTTAATGTGTGTAGACGAATATAACAGGAGACGAAATTTTCCCAGCATACAGTATTCTTATTGCTGTGTTTCTTTTATGTCAATGTAAATATGCTTGCAGTAGTTAGTTTCTTACGTAATTACATCATTTCATTTCCAGATCTTAATCGAAGCCGTAAGGGGCACAAGTTACGAGGGTGATATAGCCATAGATCACGTGACATTGTGGCCTACGGAGTGCCCGTAATCTGATTGGTGGAAGAAGTTAGTTTTTCGTGATTTGCATCAGCCGTTTTAGCATGGAATCATGTATCGTTTAAAATTATATTTTTGTATCTATCAGAATATATTTAAGGCATATAGCAAATTCATCAATCTATGAAGGTTGAAATGTCAATCTATTGGTGCTTATAGACTAATCTTAAACAGCCCGTCCCATTCACGATTGTATGTTGAGCTATTGCTGCTGTATACATGTGTCTGAGGTTTAAAATTTGGAAAACATTGTAGATATGAGAACTCCATTGCAGAACAATGTAAATAAAGTATATTTTAATCTGTATGTAAAGCCATGTTCCTCGTTTCTTATGTACATTACTTTTTATATGTTAATTAATCTGTATGTAAAGTCATGTCCCTCGTTTCTGATGTCCATTACTTTTTAGTACGCTGTAATCTGAAAGCTTGTGTACATAAGTTTAAACTCTTGGAAGTGAAACAAGAGGCCCATGGGCAACATCGCTCACCAGAGTCACATTGGCTCATATTTAAAGATTTTTCCTATATATTCGCATGTAAAACTTTGATCCCTTATTGTGGCCCCAACCTACTCCCGAGGGCCATGATTTTTTCAAAATTGAATCTGGACTATGTCAGGAAGCTTTCATGGGAAAGTAAACTTTTCTGGCCCAGTGATTTTTCAGAAGATTTTCCCAATATATTTGTATGTAAAACTGAGATCCCCTATTGTCGCCTCATCTTACCCCCGGGGGCCATGCTTTTAATAAACTTGAATCTGCACTATGTCAGGATGCTTTCATGTAAATTTCAACTTTCCTGGTCCAGTACTTTTTGAGAAGAAAAGAAGATTTTCCCTATATATTTCTATGTAAAACTTTGATCCCCCTTGTGGCCCCATTCTGCCCCTGGGGGCCATGATTTTTACAAACATGAATCTGCACTATGTCAGGAAGCTTTCATGTAAATCTCAGTTTTTCTGGCTCAGTGGTTCTTGAGAAGATTGTCGCTATATATTTGTATGTAAAACTGATATCCCTTATTGTGGCCCCATCCAACTCCCGGGAACCATGATTTTAATAAACTTGAATCTGCACTATGTCAGGAAGCTTTCATGTAAATTACAGCTTTTCTGGCCCAGTGGTTCTTAAGAAGAAGTTTTTTAAATGACCCAACCCTATTTTTGCATTTTTGTGATTATCTCCCCTTTTAAAGGAACATGACCCTTCATTTGAACAAACTTGAAAGCCCTTCACCCAAGGATGCTTTTGGCCAAGTTTGGTTGAAATTGGCCCTGTGGTTCAAAAGAAGTCGAAAATGTAAAAAGTTTGCAGATGGACATAGGACGGACAACAGGCGATCAGAAAAACTCACTTGAGCTTTCAGCTCAGGTGAGCTAAACAGAAAAAGGGGATTCCAACCTTCAAATTTGCCATCTACACAGGTCGTGATCATTGGATTATGTCATTTCAAAATTTGTATTTTGGATAGTTTAAATAGCATTAAAAACCATACCATTAGCACACCATCTCTCGAAATTCAGTTGTCTTTAATCTATGGAAACAATAAAACGTCTGTGTAGTTAAAATTTGTACTTTAGAAAACTGGCTACAAAACTGTGGTTTATTTGCTATTGGCAACTTAATAGAGTTTTATTTTAAGGATGCGACATTTGAATTTAAAACCGAGCTTGTTGTAAATGAAATGTAAGAACATCTAATTAGTTGCTTGGAACATGGTAAATTTACTTAATTTCCACAAGAAATCAACTTTAAAGTATAAAACAATGAAATGTTCTTGTAACTTTCCAGACTGGGTTGATGAAATTATAGGATGTGCAAGTAGGTAAAAAGCAATGCAATATATGGAAACATTATTAAATGTGCAAGGATGGCTGTAAAGAATGGATTTGTTCGGAACATGATCGTTATTCTGACCTATGATTTTACGGGAAAATTGGCCCATATTTTCTCATTCCATCAGGTGTTTTTTTCCCCACACATCAAGAAAAAATATATATATTCCGATAGCCGTGGTATCTCAGATGAATGGAAACCTTCCCAAATGAATATCTAAATATAACTGAGATATTGTAGTTTACACGTGGAGTGCTCAGAATTCTTGTTGAAATTTGCACACTTTTCTTCATACCAACAGGATTTTCTAATATTTATATATATATATATCCCCAAATGTTTTATATTCTCTTAAAGGTGTGTATCTGTAGAGGAATGGAAACTTTACAGAATGAAAATACGGAAATACTGTATGTAATTTAGGAGACATTACCAATTAAACGAGTGTATTCCCTTCCCTCAGTGTAGACAGTATTTCTTCAAGCTCGGTCCATTCCGGTAAGGTTTATGAATATACCTTATTAATCTTTTTCAAAATATTACAATAGCCCTTGTGCCACAGATATGCGGAAACTTTACCGAATGAAAAACTATATAGTACATGTATTAGCAGAGATAATGCGATTTTAATTAATGTCATTACCTCCGTTCCAGCCCCATCCGGCTTTTACACCATACCCAAAATTACGTCGACACCATATTAACACCCTAAATAGAGTCGACGTCATATTACAATATCGACCCAACCAACTGCTACCTAAATATATCTGTTGTACAGCTGGTGTAGAGAATGGATGTCATTGTCCATTAAATTAAGTCAAAATATTAAGAATATCCAAAGCTCTAATGATTTTATTCAGTTAGAAAACATAAAAAGATGGGTTTGAATTAAAATTCCTCCTCTTGTCAATAACAGAAATGATTCAAATTACAACAACGATATGCATGCTTACCAAATCTTATATATTACAACCTCTGTTAAAGTCACTAACAACACATCCATAGGAAGTCATACCTCATACCAAACCACAATTCATATTAACAATCCAACCTTGTTCACTATACCTGAAGATTTTGGCACTTATCATCAATGTAACATGGAAATGAAAACTACCCTGTATCACGTGAAATTAATATAATAAAGTAAAAAATGTATACCGTAAAATATATGTTGCACAAATCTGATTAATAAGCAAGATCGTAAATATCAAGTTAGCGGAACTCTCTTGTAAAGAAGTCCGGAAAAGCGTGTCGATCTTGGGCATAATTTGTTTATCTAAACATGGCATCGGAAGACGATTTAACCCGTGCTTTCCACAATTAAAAGCATTTTAAAATGAAAGGTGTGTAAAAACGTCTGGATACAGGAAAAATGAACTCCTGAATTTAGCTCGTGAAGATAAATGTTTTGACGCAAGCCCTTCTCAGCTTTGGAAATTTCCTAGCTGACAGCAGGGGGAAAAAATCCAACACATTTCCATTAAAATCTATCATTTGTGGATATTTCTGCGTATTTTGTTTCTTTCTTGAATCATGACTACAGTATACTGCAATGCAGTGATAGTGCACCATTGTTAAAATCAGGTGAATTGATCACGAAAAAAGTTGGAGAACTGGTATTATTTACCAACATGCCCAAATTCTCGCATATTTTGGGTCTCGCGAGACTTTGAAAGGGAAAAGTAAAATTTAAAACCAAGACGAAAAAAGTAGTCGCGATCTTGCGTATTAAATTACACAGCAATTCACATAATGAAATTGCAAGTATGTTATAAAATGGAACTAGCTCTAAAGCAAAATCTGAACAACTCAAAGTAAATGCACACATAAATGATTCACAACAACAATGAAGTGAACTTGATTTAGCACCTATAAAGACCTTCTTAACAGATCTTATATTAAATCATATCTCAATCTCCTTCTTCCACTCCAACAACCCATGGCTCATCCTGAGGTTTCCATTTCAAAACGTAAGTGGCATCTTTTTTCATTTTTGGCCTTAAAGCCAGAATTTCATCTACTATCTCTTTTTTTAGAACACAGTACACAATTAGAGTGTGGAGCTTGTAACAGTTGCGGGCCAGATTCACCAATGCTCTTCCAAGCTCTGGAGAATTCCTGGTTTGCAGAACCACAACTTCCAATGTGTTCTGATAATGGACTGATGCCTGGTTTACTTCCTCATATATCATAGTGAAGGTCTGCAAATTCAGAACATGGACTGGGATTTCTGGTTTCATGATTTCAGATACTCGGTGAAGGGGGCAGGTGTGATCAAAATACAGCATAACTTTCAGTTCAGGTAACTTGGTCACCAACTGTTGCCATGCCTCTGATGTCAAGTCAGAACCATACTTCTCCTGTCTTCTACAGGAAATACCAAGTTCCAATAGAGGAGTTCTACCATCTTCAGCAAGAGCCACCAATGTATCATCAGACATGCTGCTGTGGAAGACAAAGAGCTTTTTCAGTTTTCTGCATTTCTTCACTAACTGTAATATGCAGTCCGGAGACACTTTGCACACAAGGACTTTGTTTAACAGATTTAGGCTCTCTAACTTTGGATGGTTGGTAGACAAAAGATTAAGTACATTATCATCAAAGGCAACTGGCATTCCACTCAGGTCAACATTTACTAATGAATCCATAGGTGTTTCAATAGCTTCTGGATTGCATCCAAACAATTTTTTAAGACATTGCACAAATTCAGAACCTGCATAGAATAAAGGGTTTTCACCTGTAAAGTCAATTTTGATGGAGGAAAGATTTCTGTTGGCATGACTTGCAATTCCATTCAAAACATCACATGCAACAGATCTGCAAATTGGTTTACTCTGATCAATTTTCATCAAAACATTCTTTAAGTGACTGCCATGCATCTCCAAGCATTTTCTATGTCGAGTGGTTGCTGTTTTGTTGTCATCTTGGATGATAAAAACAAAATCTGCCCACAAAACAGGAAAGTGAAAGCAGTCATTCCAAGACTTGCACACGAAAGATGCCTGAAATTTGTCTTGAAGATTCAGGTAAGAGAAAATTTTTACAATAATGTGGTCAGGCAAAGAGGTCCATGACAAGAAACTCTCTTCTGTGTCTTCCATTGCAATTCTGGAAAGAAAACGTACTGACTCTATTAGGAGAACATCAGTGTGATTTTCATATTTCAATCAGCATATTGAGGGGTGGATCCAAACTATTGGTTTAACAGTTGATCCCAAATGAAAAGTGGAATCTACTAGCTACATGTATCTTGATGTCCTAGTAGCTAGGTCATGAATGAAGTACTAATCATGGACCTAGAGGATTCTGAGTTATCATGTTTGGCAAATCTCTAGCATAGAAATATGAGAAGCATATGTCATGGGTTTTTCCTCTTTAGGTTTAAAGGTGGAGAGGTCTAGTGTGAGTGCTGATGCAGTGGTTATTACATCAAATTGAAAGTTTAACAAGATGTGTTTGTGAAACATTATACCCCTGGTGGCAACTAAGAATAATAAACAAGGAGTGCATATAGCCCTATCATTCACCATTCAAAAGTTATGACAATGTTTAAGTTTAATTTTGGTCAAACTCAACTCCAAGGTTAAGGTCACAAGGTCAAAGATCATAGTATCAAATGAAAGATCTTGCCATGAGGAATCTATATAAAAAATATGAAAGTCCTATGTTAAATAGGTGTCTCATAAATGTATAAAGGTTCATTTACAAATTGGGAAGAATTACTACATTGTATGATTAAAACAGGAAAGGGCAGACCTTAGTTGATCTACATTGACCAATCCTTATATTACCATCATTTCTCTATAATTTCTGTTTGTTCCCCTAGCTTCTATCCACTTGAGGTGGAGATGGGGTGGGGACATCATTTTGCACTCTTTAAGGTAACTCCACTCTCATGTCACATCAAAAATTCGAATAATCTATCTCTTGTAGGAATTTTATTTACTGGGTACAATAAAAATATGACACTGAAATAGTTTATATTTTCTAAAAATAATCAAGAATATGTTGACAAGAGCAGTAATTCCTATGCTGGCATTTTCTCTGTTGTATGTCTAGACTATCATACAATAATTTTTTAGACATCTGTAACTAGTGGTGATTGTCGATCATTTTTGGCCCTTTGATTCCGATTATCGATTCTATTTTTCATAATCAATTGTCGCCTGTACACTAATTAATATATAATCCAAGATTCATCTGACTGTTAATCCCGCTTTTATATCGAGACATGTGCAGGGGAGAGTCAGAGTGGACACATTGAAAAGCGAGGATTCAGAGACACCAGCTATAGTATGTATGCTGTACATATCCATAAAACTAAATAGAAATAACCTCAAAAATACTAATTATATCGATCATTGATCGAAACAGTTCTTCTGCTTATGACCGATTATCGATTATGAAATTTTCACGATTTTTCAACACTATCCATAACAATGATTCAATATAATTGGGTTCAATGCTTACAACTTTTAATCAGATATGTAAATAAAACAAAAACATTCCTATTAAAATGATATCCACAATTAATTTATATATTTATTTATAAAGTAGCATTTTTTGAGAACTGTTAAAATCAAGATTTTGTCAATTTAATGATTTTGTTGTTGCTTTTAAAATGATGTTGACATAACTAAGCTTCTAATAATATGTAGTTTCTGTTAAAAATATTTTGTCTGACATCTTTAAAAAGGTGGCAACACACACGTTTTCTTTGATTATTGATTAAATTTAACTATAAGAGGAGATTAATACAGTTTTCTACTTTGAATCTATAATAGTGCGATGTAAAAGCTGATCAACTGCTGATGTAACGCGAGGGGGAAGGAACAGCTAGAGGCCTAGAGGTGGATATTAGATTACAAACATCAGTCTACAACAGCAGAAATACATGTACAGTTTCACAGTCATAGCATCATTAAAATATATCCTATAAAATTGGCTTACCATTGAAAATTCCAAACCTCAATGCAACGATGACTAAGTAGGAACTCTTCAATAATTAAAGGTTAACATTGTCACATGTTACTTTCAGTTTCACTTTTACATTGATGCTCAGCATGAGCAGTTTGGTGCAGTACTCGGACAGCGAGGACGGGGGTTCATCTACAGATAATGATGATTCAGATAGGCCAGTGAATTCCAATATAATGAGGCGAAAACGTTCACAGCAAAGTCAAAACAACGTTGGAAGTGAGAAAAAGACAAGGTATCACATAAATCTGCACGTCTGACCACAGGGGCTCGTCACGAAATATTTGTCTTATTAAAATTTGACATCGTCTGTTCTATATTTACAAATATAGAATAGAGAGGGTCAATTCGTGACGAGCCCCTGTGGTCTGACAGCTGTCTGAGCCGAGTACAATGTCTATAAAACAACTAAATATGTCATAGCTGATTATTATAACATGTCAAACGTTGCAATATTCGATCTTTTTCTTTTGAAATGTATAATTTTGCATTTGTATACTATTGCATAATTTCAATTTATATTGTTTATATTTCATTTTCATTGTATATTTTGTATTGTAAAATTTTCCATTTGTAATTTATATGTATGATTTTTCATTTTTATTGTATAATTTTTCCTTTGTATTCGAGGGATTGCATTTTGATTTCTTATGATAGATTTCCTTGGCCAAATTTTAGTCGTATCATGTTGAAAACAATTAGGGCTCAAACCACGAGACAAACTAGTTCCCTATTTCCATGCAGGACTAGTTAAACACAAGGTTGATAAGTAACAGAAGGTTCAGTAAAATCTACATGTAGGTAAACAATTGATATGAAAAAGATATATAGTGTATGGCTTGATAATCGAACCATAGTTTAAACCATTTAAAGATATTTTGTAACAAACCAAAATAAGCAATCCCATGAATACAATGCAAATGAAAATTATACAATACAAATGAAAAATTATACAATACAAATGAAAAAACAAGAAATCAACTTGACGCAAACATCAAAGATTTCAAGTCGCAAAAGATTAAAGAAATTATAGTTCTATTTTTCTTTAAGATTGGACCACACTTACGATAAAATTATGCATTTTGACGTATATCTTTTCAGGAGGAATAGTTAAATTGTGAAGTCTTTAATCAAGAATTAAGATATCGTAATTGCTTTAGCAACAAAATTAGTTAGTAGAAACAATTTTGCACAGAAGGATAGCAATTTTAAAGGGCATTTATACATGTATATTTGGAGTTTTCGCTTGTCTGGGCTCAATACACAATTTCCTTGTTGCCCAATAGTTCTTTCCCTTTGTGGAACTCTTGCGCACAGTGATATGCAAAACATACTTTCCTCCACACTCGGTGGTACAAATGCTTATCGCTGCCTTCATATATTGCCTAAAGGATGAATATATATATATGTATATATTATATATATATATCAGACATCATGCAACCACTCAAACTGCTGGGACACACAATTTTAGTAAGTTTATGAGTATTTGATAATAAAAGAGCTCAAACAAAAATCGATAATCACCATCATCTTTTTTTTATGAAAGTATCACTCGTGGAGAAGAGGAAATTAAAAAATAATTTCATATTTAATTTAATGGCCTAATTCAAACAAATTCTATTCTTGATATGGTCAGTCTAATGTATACCAACGGCTGACATAAACAAGATTTACGCTTTTATAACTTTTATCCTTATTTGCGTAGCTAGTCTATAATGGGGGCCTCCGTGGCTGAGTGGTTAAAGCATTGCGCTCAAAATCATGGCCTCTCACCTCTGCTCGGCACGGATTTGAATCCCGCTCGTGCTGGTAAATAAGAAAGTTTAAATTCCCAGTTTACTTTCAGAAGGTCGGTGGTCTCTTCCCAGGTTCATTGTATCTGGGTTCTCTCTTCTACCAATAAAAACTGGGTGCCACCATATAACTGAAAAATTGTTGAGTGTGGCGAAAAATGCAAAACAACAACAACAACTAGTCTATAATACATGTACACCTTGTAGCCACCTATAAGCATTCAACAGAATACTGAACACACCTCCATCACAGAAGAGCTGATATCTCGTAAGTTGCATATTCCCCTTATCACCTCAAGACCACATTAATAATTACTGGTTGTGTGAACAAGTGAAGCTGCACACAGCTTTTTGTATTTCATGAATGAATAGATAAATATAAATAAAAGTAATAAATGAAATAAATCCAAAACAAAAAACAAACACAGTACAGATGGACAGTTCTAATGTGTATTACAGATTTTATGTTAATATGCTTGATTTCTAGAGATTATACAACTCAAAGGCTAATATCAAGTTCAATCCACGATTAAATACGTAATACACTAATTTTGGAAATGTTTTTGAAAATACATTCACATCAGTCCTACAGAAATGAAAACATTAACTCCACAGAAATGCATGTACATTTTGAAAACCCGTATCAGAGCAGACCCTTATGCAGCCTGTAATTATACACTGTACAAATGGAAGATATACAATGCAGATGGAAAACCTAGGACAGAACATGTATATAACGGTATACATATACAAGGGTTTAGTAATTAGTTGGTAAGCATCTGTGACGTGACTCAAACTCGCAACCCTCAGATTTGAAATTCAGTGGTCTACCAAATAATCTAATGGTACATGTAGTTCTTGTATAACCCACTAGTAAGGACTAATACAGGCAACAGAGCCCTATCGTTTTATTGTGAAGGTCATCACTACCATAATCCCATTTATTGTGAAGGTCATCACTACCATAATCCCATTTATTGTGAAGGTCATCACTACCATAATCCCATTTATTGTGAAGGTCATCACTACCATAATCCCATTTTGCCTGTTTTTCCCACAGAAATCTCACACACAAGACACTAAATACCACAAAGCACTAGTTTTCATTGTTGAGCACTATAGTGTAATCATCTAAGGGACCGCCACACTGTTGGTTTAATTAAACTTGTCACCCTAAGATTTGAAATGCTAAGCTCTTATGACACTGAGCTAAAGGGTAAAACTTGAATTACTGGTTAGCATAAGTAGGGATGTTGTATACTATCCACTTCATTATAAATATGTACAATATGGTAATTTTTCAACTGATTGGTGTGTTGTACTAGTATTATGCTAGATTAAAATTTAAGAAAATTGTATGAAGTGAAGTCGGACCTTTTCATATTAACATTGACAGGACTGCCGAGTTTCTTCCTTTGCCAGACACAATAAAATCATTATTTTCAAATGAACACAAACATCTGGACAACTCTGAGAATCATGAAGGAAGAACCAGGTCATTTGAACATTTAGAAGGAAACTGGGCCACACATATCAATGTTCCTTGTGAGTATGCAATGTGAGATAAAATTATTGAAAATATGTACCAGCTACATGTATATCCATATCTTGTTTCAAGAAAGAAAGAAAGATAAAGACACCTGCTGTTGCTATTATTAGAAAATCCAGTTGCCTGCAGTAAGAGAGTTCAAGCACTGGAGCACTGCTAGCTGTATAGTTAGAATGATCTGTGTCTCGGGACACACCCTCACCACCGGTTCTGTAAGAAATTATCATTTTAACGATAGAATATTCTATCTCTGCTAGCTGGTTGATACCATGATTTTTGACCTTGTGCCACCTTGACTTTGGAGTTTGACTTGAATTTAAAAAATATCCAAAACTTTAGCCTTTTGATTTGGTAACAAAGTTTTTTACCTTGTTTATTGTTCTTTGTTGCTACTGGGGGTATAATGTTTCACAAACACATCTTGTTGAATTCAATTTACATACTTTTTTATTTTAATGGTAATATTTAGATAATCCTGACGAAAGAATGATAGAATTGATTGAGGAATTGTTGATGTGTCTGAGACCTTTTGATTTTAAACCAATGAAAGAGCTTCATTTAAGTTTGTCCAGAACTGTTGCCATTCGCCACCATTGGATCAAACCACTGACTGAGAGTCTACAGAATAGGTTTAAACTTCTACCTAGGTACGTGTATAAACTATCAGTTAGTAGTGATACTTTATACAAATTATGTGAACAGATTGGTTGCATTAATGTATGTTTCCAAGTTCTCAAGAAATTTGAATGTTTGATTACAGAACATGCTGTGAAATTTCTTCTGTTAAGCTGTACACAAATGATGAGAAAACAAGGTACATGTAGATGTATAATATTCTTAGCTTACCTAAGCCAAAGGTTCAAGTGAGCTTTTCTCTCTGATCAAAGTTTGTCTTTGGCCATCTACATTATTCATTTTGCAAACTTTACATTTTCAACTTCTTCCCCAGAACTGCCTTCTGTGAGACATAACATTGTTTGGTAAGCTATGGGAATCTCTGACATGCTATTTCATATGACCAGTGGCCTACCTGTCTTTAAGAACAACAACAGTAATTTGTTAAAGTGATAAGGTAATATAGTGTAGATTCAAGTTTGTTCACATCATGACCCCTGTGCCAGGATGAAGTCATAATAAGGTTTAAAGTTTTATGTAGAAATACACAGGGGAATTCTCTAAAAATAATCTTCTTTTAAAAAGAATTAGGCTACAATTTGTAAAATTTATAAGTAAGCATTCTCATGCAGTGTAGATTTCAAATTTGTTCAGAGTAGATTTTTAAAAATTCACACTATGCCCCCCCCCCCCCCCCCCCCCCCCCCCCCCCCCCCCCCCTAGCGGTTTAGAGTTTTACACTGGGATATGTAAGGGAATTCTTTAAATATCTTCCTCAAAGCCACAAAAGCACAATTTGTCAAATCAGTTTTCTAACATCCTCCTTTAGTTTAGGTTTAAGTTTGTTCACACCCTGGGCCGGGCTGTAATCCACCTGTAGTTTAGACCCCCTGGACCGGGCTGTAATCCTCCTGTAGTTTAGACCTCCTGGACCGGGCTGTAATCCACCTGTAGTTTAGACCCCCTGGACTGGGCTGTAATCCTCCTGTAGTTTAGGCTCAAGTTTGTTCACACCTTGACCTCCTGGGCCGGGCTGTAATCCTCCTGTAGTTTAGACCTCCTGGGCCGAGCTGTAATCCTCCTGTAGTTTAGACCTCCTGGGCCAGGCTGTAATCCTCCTGTAATTTAGGCCTCCTGGGCCGGGCTGTAATCCTCCTGTAGTTTAGACCTCCTGGGCCAGGCTGTAATCCTCCTGTAGTTAATGCCTCCTGGGCCGGGCTGTAATCCTCCTGTAGTTTAGACCTCCTGGGCCGGGCTGTAATCCTCCTGTAGTTTAGACCTCCTGGGCCGGGCTGTAATCCTCCTGTAGTTTAGACCTCCTGGGCCGGACTGTAATCCTCCTGTAGTTAAGGCCTTCTGGGCCGGGCTGTAATCCTCCTGTAGTTTAGACCTCCTGGGCCAGGCTGTAATCCTCCTGTAGTTAAGGCCTCCTGGGCCGGGCTGTAATCCTCCTGTAGTTTAGACCTCCTGGGCCGGGCTGTAATCCTCCTGTAGTTTAGACCTCCTGGACCGGGCTGTAATCCTTCTGTAGTTTAGACCTCCTGGGCCGGGCTGTAATCCTCCTGTAGTTTAGACCTTCTGGGCCGGGCCATAATCCTCCTTTAGTTTAGACCTTCTGGGCCGGGCTGTAATCCTCCTGTAGTTTAGGCTCAAGTTTGTTCACACCCTGACCTCCTGGGCTGGGCTGTACCACAATACTGGTTCAAAGAGCAGGTATCAGTCTTCCAGATCTTTGAATGGGCAAGGTGGCTGAGGTGAGCATTGTGGCCTATGAAACTCTTATTGTTGATAATACATTCTTGATACATTCAATATGTATGCTGTAGCATACTGATACTAAAACACATATTTGCTTTAAACAATTGTCAATATACAAAAATAAATTTTGTATATTCTTGCATGGTTTTATCAGGTGTGAGACATTTTCCCTCAAGTGGCCCATTTTTATGCCTTGTATGAAAATGAGGAGGTATATTGTTTTGCACCTGTGGTTCTGTTGACCAAGTCTTGTCTGCTCAATATCTAAAGAATCCTTTGCTTGACAGTTAAGAAACTTGATACAGTGGTTATCTGTAGAGAGTAGATGACCACTATCGATTTTCAAGTTACAGGGTCAATGTTTGCCCCTAGAGAGTAGATTGCCCTTATTGATATTCAGGTTAGAAGGTCAAAGGTCAAAATAGTATGATAGTTTTTGCTAAATATCTTGAAAACGTTTTCTTTGACAGATATTAAACTTTATACACTGGTTCTACCTAAGGAGTAGATGACCCATATCAATTTTGAAATCACAAGGTCAAAGGTCTAGTGTCAAACTGGATATAATAAGATTTTGTCCACTCAATATTTTGAGAACCCTTCTTTGACAGAACCTTTAGATGGCAGACATCAAACTTGGTACACTTGTACCCCTTAAGGAGTAGATGACCCCTATTGGTTTTCAGTCACAAGTCAAAGGTCATGAATCAAATGACTGATTATTTGGAAATGTCTGCTCAGTATCTTGAGAGATCAAACTTAACATTAAGGTTGTTCCTTACTAGTAGATATAACCTATATTTTACATGATCACTACAGACATTGTAAATAAAAAGTTTGTTTGATGTCCCTTTGAGAAGTTTTCACCCATACTGAGATATCACCAGCTGTAGTGGGTCAGATTATGCTTCAGCTGCTACAGTTTTCAGATCAGTGAGCAGGTGAAATTTCATTATTGAATGCTGCCATAACCAAACTTGTATAACGGAGCATGCTAGATCTGTGTCATTTCAATAGTTGAATATATTATAAGTTTTTGTTTTCAGGACATTTTTATCGCTCACTGTGTCAACACCAGGTGATATTCTACATGAGTATACACAGGCTGTAGATGAATGCTTTGAAGAATATAAACTTCAGAAGTACTACGAGGTACTAATATTTTCACTGTGTTTCAAAGTATAAATTAGGTATAAAACTGCAAACACTCAAAAATTGAAATGAATGTTGGTTAACCAGGGATTTTTTTTAAGAATCTGTAGGGGCCGAAATAAGGTCCCATTCCCAATGATAATCAAAGTCCTGAAAGTACTGAAAGACGGGGTCAAATTATTCAATGCATAACTTTCAGAAATGGTGCAGTTATGCTAATATGACAATTCATATGAAAACTCTCCAGACAAATACTTTAATCAGACATAGATCTTGAATTGCAGATTTACGTACAACTTCCTATTCGTGTTTTTGATACAAGAAAAGAAGTGTTCAAAATCAAAATTTTCTTGAAGTCTGTTCCTTTTTTATGGTTTTGAGGCCAAAACGAATATCTAAAGGAATGCTTGTAATGTAAACTCCTAGTCTTGTGGCCAGTTTTCTTTAATCAATATGATCCAGAACTCGATATTCTTGGTTATCATTTCGCCGAGATACATTTAGTTCCCTCTTTATTAAACCTCAATATTCTTGGTTTGTATCTTATAGTGAGGGTCACCATTTCAACTTAAGCACTTAGCTCTTTAGCTATTCATAGCTAAATAAGGTGCTGAACTCTTGTGAAAAAGCATGAATGCTATAATAAAGTGAATGAAAAGAAATATAGATAAAAGTATGAAACAAAGTTTAATATGTCAACAGAACAGAAAGATAACATATGATAGGTTGATATATGACAGTATATGTTTAAAAGCTTATTTTTTATGGACCAACATAATGAAACCAAATGTTAATTATAACATTGATAATGGCATACTTTGGAATTGCTCAATACAACCTGTCAATAAAACGTGAAAGGTTAAAATCAAGTGGATATGTA
Organism: Ostrea edulis; assembly: GCF_947568905.1. NCBI lineage: Eukaryota > Metazoa > Mollusca > Bivalvia > Ostreida > Ostreidae > Ostrea > Ostrea edulis. The sequence continues at coordinate 62,828,903 of NC_079164.1, forward strand.
AACACTCCAATTCTTTCTTTAGTAAAGGAAATTTTCCAAACTACTGAAACTGTAAACAAGAACATGTAAATTGTAAACATTGTGACAAAATTGGTAACATAGTAATTTCAAATTTTTTGCCATTCATTTGGACTAGAAGTTTCCTATGCAGTGAAAAATATTTACATGTTACAGTCCAACATAAATAAACAAGTCCACAAGCCAGACAACTGTCTTCTCAAGTGAAACAATATGACATGAAGTGCTGCAAATTCAGGCATTTTAGAATATTATGCATATACCAGTATCTAGACAGTTAACAATTGTAAAAGCATTACTGTTGAATAGTAATAACATCGATATAGAACAGTGAACTATGATTGTGTAAAGAATATAATACTGTTGCAATGTGAGATTTTGAGTTAATAATACAGACTGATGCCTGATCAGGGTTAAATAAATTGCAATGCTGGGATTCCATAGCTATTTTCAGTATCACAGAAAAGGTTATAATGAGATGAACATATAAACACTCCAAATTGTATAAAACAAGATGTGTTTGTGAAACACAAAATGCCCCCAATAATGGCCAATTCCGAAGATGGCCAAAGTCACAAAGACAAATATCTTGGTACCAGTAGAAAGATCTTGTCACAAGAAATGCTCAAGTGCAATATGAAAGCTCTAATATTTACCATTTAGAAGTTAAGACCAATGTCAATCTTTTTAAAAATAGATCAAATGTCAAGGTCAAAAGTTTAGTACAAACGGAAAGGTCTTGTCACAAGGAATACTCATGTGAAATATCAAAGCTCTATCACTTACTGTTCAAAAGTTATACGCAAGGCTAAAATTTTCAAAAAGTAGGTCAAACTCCAAGGTCAATGTCATATGGTAAAAAATGTTGGTACCCACAAAAAGGTCTTGTCACAAGAAATACTCATATGAAATATCAAAGCTCTAGCTCATACTGTTCAAAAGTTATTGGCAAGGTTAATTTTTTTTAAAAGTAAGTCAAACTCCAAGGTGGAAGTCACAGGGTAAAAAATGTTGATACCCATGGAAAGGTCTTGCCATAAGGAATACTCATGTGAAATATCATTTACCTTCAAAAGTTATTAGCAAGGTTATAGTTTTCAAAAAGTAGGTCAAACTCCAAGGTCAATGTCAAATGGTAAAAAATGTTGGTACCCACGAAAAGGTCTTGTCACAAGAAATACTCAAATGAAATATCAAAGCTCTAGCTCTTACTATTCAAAAGTTATTGGCAAGGTTAAAGTTTTTAAAAAGTAGGTCAGACTCCAAGGTGGAGGTCACAAGGTCAAAAATGTTGATGCCCATGGAAAGGTATTGCCATAAGGAATATTCATGTGAAATATCATTTACCGTTCAAAAGTTATTAGCAAGGTTAAAGTTTTCAAAAAGTAGGTCAAACTCTAAGGTGGAGGTCACAGGGTCAAAAATGTTGATACCCATGGAAAGGTCTTGTCATAGTACATGTATAAAAGTTAAGAGGCAAGCTCAAATCTACAGTATATATTGAAAAAGAGACTTTGACCTTTTGACCTCAAAATAAATAAGAAAAACGTCCAAAAAAACTCGCCTGTACAGTTGCGGGGGGGGGGGGGGGTAATATTGTTGGCTTGCATTAAAACTATTTTTGCGTCCATAGAATAAATAACACGACAAACTCCGGATACATTCGCATATTCTCGGTTTCTTCCGTATAAAGGCCGGATGTAAACAAAGTAAGAATATTTGCTCATGGAAACAACAATAGTTTCTGTTTGAAAGATAATTCAAATTCATCTAATAAATCAATGAAAAATAAAAAGATTGTTTGGGTTTTTTTCTTCAAAATATTGATCTTATATTTTTCAAATATGTGTACAAAATGATCAACGCAATTTATGCACTCTTTTCTTCCGCGTAGATTCAATTCATGTGTTCTCCGCACGGCTTCCGTTTTGAGGCCTCGACTGACAGTAAACTAATAGACGGGGTCACGTGACCCCGTCTAAAAAGCGGGTATTTTCCTCAATTTTTGCTTTGAAATTCCCAAGCAATGAAAACTGATCAAGCAGAGTAGCCTAATTGTTCATAAATCTTCTTCACAGGCCCACAGATTACAATTTTTGCTTCAAAGTTGTTAAGTAAACCTAATTTTCTGACCTGTTTATTTGAATGAGGTAAACTTTGAGAAAATTGAAAGTCAGAAGGAGTCCAGTTATTCCTTATTGCACTCTGGATTGGTTTTCTCTCTAGTTCTTTGTATGATTTTTCCCAATTTCAAGCAAATGTCACTATTTTCCCCAATTGGAAAGGCCCAGGCCCTTGAAACAAGACCTTAGGAAACCCTGTTGACAGAAATATGATGAAAAGATAAAACATGTATGAGGAAAGTTCTTATTATGAACAAATGAGGCAAGCTTAATTATCAATTGATATGTATAACTTTACTACAGAATCCCTCCTACCACATGAGCATTGGATGGTGTTTGTGTGATGTCATCCAGCAGATCAGCAGAGAAACGCTCAATACTCTGCAGGTATTCTAAGCAGAATTTTAAAAAGGAAAAATGCATTGAAAGAATTCAGAAAAGTAGTATTTGAATATATATTGTCAAATGATTTGAATTTTGTACTACTTTAGGAAACACTAGACTCCACACTGAAGGAACACATAGGCCTGAAGTTGTTTGCCATTGAAGAAGCAATATGTAAGACTGGAAATAAACAATTTTCTTTACAACTGAGTAAAGACAGAAGATGATATTTGTGTCCATCTTGAAATATCAACATTTTCAGTGTTCTATTTTTGATATCTTTACCGACTCTACTGATAGCCATTTCCTCATGAATGTGATGCTGATATGAACAATGTGCGTAGGAATCTTGACAAATGTAGTACGCCTGTTTTAATGGCTGGGAATCCCGACAGAAATGAAAGTAGAATGTAGATACATATATTAAAAACAAATTTCAGTTTTAAAAATACTTGAGGTAATGAACTGCAGTGGTGCACACTGACATACTTTTCATGAAGTGCCAACATGCTTCATGAATTATGATGGCGTAAAGCGTAGCAAAGTAAGTCTACATATTGTTTTGTTGGAAAGATCACAATATGAAGCTTGTCATCCAGATCTAGAATAAAATGTCTATTTCTTCAGTGTTAAACGTTTATCAAGTTTTAAAAAAAAAAAAAGATGTCCCCATTAAACGTAGAATCATGGGCACCTGACGTTTGGACCCACACTCTCTTTGATCCCCCCCCCCCCCCGCCCGCCCTTTTTATGTGCAGGATTGAGGACATGCGCAACGATTCTGAATCTCAATGATGTATAATATTTCGTGACATTTTTCACTTGCATTGTATCTCTGTTTCTACAAAAAATCACGGGGTATTTTACCATGCCTGGTTTAGAGTTAGCATATTTTGGTAGTTCCTGGTTGTTGCAAGTAAATTTGTTACGTCAACTCTTTTGTATCACAGTAAGTTGTAGAAATGAACATTACTGTAGCAAAATAGGAGAGTTTTTTTCTTTCTTTTATAGAACATTCGGGTATAGAACCCAGGACTTTTGCATAACTACTTAGACGAACTATACTGAGCTACCCAGGCCAATAAACAATTTTGGTAATATTACTACCATATAAAATTTCAAACTATTTCGGAAATCTTACAAAAACTCCATATCGAGGAGATATGAAAAATTAGAGAAAATGTCCGAAACGTATGTCCTTAAATATCATTTTACACTTTTATCAAACAGTTCTACTGGATTAAATATGATATATTTAATCTTGTAAAACTTTGAAAATTAAGAGTTCGATCAAAACAGGGCTCGAAGTTAACATATGCCCGTCAGTCTGTGACTGGCTAAAAGTCTGGCGGACTGACTGACATTTGTTTTAGTCAGTCCGATGGGACTGGTTAATTTTCTAAAGCATCATTTTGGAAAATATACTTATTATAATAATATGAAATTTCATACACATTTGTCATGCTTCGATTTGTTTGATCAATCGGACGAATCTGATTCGTAAATATAAATCCCACATTTAAGTGTTACAATATTGTCTGAGGCATAATGAGTTAAATTTCATTTTAATGATATCAACAAAATATATTTGATTATTTTTGGAAAACTCTGTTGGATTGGTAATTTTTTCTGTGGACTGGTTAAAATTATACCCCATCAGTCCGACTGGACTGGTGTCATAAAAAGTTAGCTTCAAGCCCTGTCAAAAGTGCAAAATGGTATTGGGAATAGAAAGAATAGGTCTATGTAATAGACAAAAAAATCCACGAATTTTCGGGAAATATTTCTTACAAGTTTTGTTTTGCACAATAAAAAGGGTGCGGTTCAAAGAGAGTGTGACGGGTTCCGGGGTAGAATATCAGTAGAAAATGCTACTTTCCGGAAAGAAAAATGTTCACTACTTTACACGTTATTTCTTTGGTTAACTCTCTGTATTGTAATTTTGTTGTCATGAATTATCATGTATGATGTTAAATGCGTCAACTATTTTCTATTTTATGTCTTGTCGTATGTACATGTAATAGTATAGTTTAGAAATAAAAAAAAAAAATTGAATATTTGATTTAGTGTTTACCATTTCCTGATTTGTGTCGTCGTAATGTACAAGTGTGGTCGCTTTAATTACTACGCGTATAATGCAATCATTGGCGAATCCCGAAATTTTTCAAAGGAATTGCTACCCAAGACGGTACTTTTTTCCGCTCCCAAAAAGGGAGAGGATTGCAGACCCCAAAATGAACTACTGGAAACGAAACGTATAGAAAGTAACTGTATTTGTAACTACACAATGCACCGTTCGTTCAATTATAGGTTGGAATGACTGAAAATGTTGTTACGCAATGCATTATCCATAGAATGTTTAGATAGAAATGCGTATTCGAAACTAAGGTTGTCAGTGTGTAATTTGTTCTTGGATAAGTAAAACAAAGGTAAACCCATCATTTGTTCTATCAAACAGTCTCGAAAAGCCAAAAAAAAAAACAAAAAAAAAAAAAAAAAAAAAAATAAACCCCACAAAAAACAACAACAATCACCCCCCCCCCCCCAAAAAAAAAACCCCCAGTGTTTAGCCAAATCTTTAAATTCGTAAATATTAGGGATCTTCTACAACGAATGCTTCGACAAAAAACTTCATTTCCTTAAGTCAGGGGTAGGGATGGGGTTTGGAGTCTTCTACCATAACTGCCTCAAAAGATTTTTCACCATACTTCATTTTCGTATGGTAGGGAGGGGGCAGTTTTTTAGCTCTTCTGAGCCGAAGACAGTTGATGCACCGTGATTGCATTACGACGACACAAAACGTTATGGCCATTTGTGCGGTGTGCGTAAACTTTTTAGAAAAAGGGCTATAACTCAAGAACCCCTTGGCCATTTTTTTTCAAATTTGTTACAGGGTATCATTGGCCCAAGGGCTTTCATACATACTAAATAGAGGGATGTGACCCTTTAACAAGGGGAGATAATCAGGAAAATACAAACAAAAGTAGTGGTTGCTAAAAAATCTTCTTCTCAAGAACCACTGGGCAGATTATCACCAAACTTACACATAAGGATGAGGATATGTTGTAGATTAGAAATTGTTCAAGGCATTACCCTGGGGCAAAGGGCGTAGTCTCAAGGTCACTTCAAAGTTGACCTAAATTTATATTTCCTTAAATCTTTGATATTTTAGTCATTATAAGGACTAGGATCATCAAATTTTGACAGTTGATGCATCTTAGGACCTTGTGTCAAGTTGTCTCAAAAGTAGGTCACGGTTACCTACTTTTTGAATTTTGCAGGTATTTATTTTAAAATTAATTTTGATGCATATCTTGGACACTTTGAAGCCTATGATCATCAAAACTTGTCAGTTGGTGGATCGTGGGACCTTGAAATACGTCAACTGAAAAATAGGTCACCGTGACCTACTTTCTGAATTTTATGGCTTATCATTTGTAGATATATTTTAAGTTGTTATTTCAAATACCGAGAGGTTTAGAATCATCAAATCTTGTAAGTTGATGCATCTTGAGGCCTTGAAACATATTTATTAAAAAAAGTAGGTCACAGTGACCTACTTTTTGAATTTTGCAGATATTCAAATTTCACATTTTCAATTTTAGATGCATATTTTGGGCACTGTAAAACCTAGGATCATGAAACTTTGTCAGTTGATGCGTCTTCAGTCTTCGGTTTGTGTTGACCAAAAAGTAGGTCACCGTGACCTACTTTTGGTATTTGACAGCTATATTACTATATTTCAGACACTATTTGACCTACAATCATCAGACTTTGTCAGTTGATGCATCTTGAGTTTCGGAGTGTATCGACCAAAAAGTAGGTCACTGTGACCTACTTTTGGCATTTGACAGTTATATTTATATATTTCAGTCACTAATTGACGTACAATCATCAAACTTTGACAGTTGATGCATCTTGAGTCTACGGAGTGTGTCGACCAAAAAGTAGGTCACCTTGACCTACTTTTGGAATTTGACGGCTATATTTATATATTTCAGATACTATTTGACCTACAGTCATCAAACTTTGTCAGTTGATGGGTCTTGCATGTTCGAAGGGTTTCGACCAAAAAGTAGGTCACCTTGACCTACTTTTGGAATTGGACGGCTATATTCATATATTTCAGATACTATTTGACCTACAGTCATCAAACTTTGTCAGTTGTTGGGTCTTGCATGTTCGAAGGGTTTCGACCAAAAAGTAGGTCAACTTGACGTACTTTTGGAATTGGACGGCTATATTTATATATTTCAGATACTATTTGACCTACAGTCATCAAACTTTGTCAGTTGATGCATCTTGCATGTTCAAAGGGTGTCGACCAAAAAGTAGGTCACCTTGACCTACTTTTGGAATTGGACGGCTATATTTATATAATTCAGATACTATTTGACCTACAGTCATCAAACTTTGTCAGTTGTTGGGTCTTGCATGTTTGAAGGGTGTTGACGAAAAAGTAGGTCACCTTGACCTACTTTTGGAATTGGACGGCTATATTTATATATTTCAGATACTATTTGACCTAGTCATCAAACTTTGTCAGTTGATGGGTCTTGCATGTTCGGAGTTCGCTGACCAAAAAGTAGGTCACCATGACCTACGATTGGAATTTGACAGCTATATTTCAATATTCAGATACTAATTGGCTTAAAATCATCAAACTTTGTCAGTTGATATTTCTTGGGTTCTCAAAATGTGTAAACCAAAAAGTAGGTCACATTGACCTACTTATTTTGAATTCTTAGGATTTAACTAAAGATTTAGAATACTAAGAGGCTAAGAATAGAAATGGTGGGGTTGTACAATTTATCAGAAGAGCGATTCTAGGCCCTTGGGCCTCTTGTTTTTTATCAATGCTCATACTTCACGAAATAATTTCATTCATAACTTTCAAGTCTTCTTTTTCTTCATTCACTGCTACTATCATAAAAAGTGTGTGTGTGGTGGTGGTGGAGGAGAAGGAGGGATACCCAATACACCATTTGCATTACAAAACAAAAGAAGTATATTTCAGACAAGCAGAATGGAAAATAATCGAGCGTATAAGCCTAGAGGAGTTCTGAAAGGTTACAGTACATTTGTGATACATCACACGCCACCTGTCGTCATAATGAGGTACTATGGGTACTAAATGTTGAATTTACATTGATTTACATGCGGCACTTCTCGAGTTTGATTACAAACGAAGAAAATTCATTATAAAGGTTGATAGAACAAATGGTGTATTTACCTATACTACAAAAAAGTTTTGCATTTATACTTATATATATATATAAAATTACACACTGAAAACTTAAAATTCCTATCTAAACATTCTACATGTGCATGTATATGACTTGTATGCGTGTAAATGTATGTATGCATATATATGTGTATGCATATATATAATTATTTTGTGCCCCACTTCCATTCTGACATTGATGTAAGGAGGAGGGCTAAATAGGCCGTGCCTGCTGCCCAATCCCAGTCAATTTGAATAAAATATTGTTTAGATTAACATTTACACAATAATTCCAACTCGCTGGATTGGCATTGCACTAATGATAAGTACTGCATTAGTCAAGTTACATTTAACATATGTTTAACATGAACGAATGGTGCATTGCGTAGTTCCAAATACACAATTACAGGGTAGAATTTTGACCCCGTCGGCTTTCCATAGAAAAGTACTCAGGTAACACACGAACTTCACGATTCATCAAGGTAAGACATGTGTACATTTTCTGGATCTTGTGTCATTACAGTATCAACAAAATTAGATTTATAGGAATTCAAATTACTTCATCTACCGATTGCAGTCAACAGGTTGGGAACACTTCCCCTATAGCGAGATATTCTCGCTAAAACGCGATTATCCCTCTCTAGCGAGAATAAATATATCGCGTACAACAGAGAAAAACACCCGCGGAGTACATCTTTTCGTGATTCACGTGAAAAGAAGAAAAAGTGCTAAAATGTCTGATACTTCTGCAAATATATAAATCAAAACAAAAACACTCACGATGTGTATTGGATTTCAGACTGCTTCCCTCTTACGCAGCAACTTTGGTATGCAATTTCATTACTATGTTGTCATTTTCATAGAAACAATTTGCATCATGTTGAGTGCGTGTCGCACTTATTCAGCGTTGCACGGGATTTGCCATTATTTTCAATAAAGACGCCAAAACACCTGTTTATGGTAATGTTTATTTCTCGCTAAAGAGGGATAATCGCGTTTTAGCGAGAATATCTCGCTATAGGGGAAGTGTTCCCAACCTGGTCAAAGTGGAACCATATGGGCAACATACCAAGGTATATCTACTTTATTAGGGTATCCGTGGAATGTCCAAAATGTTCGTGGACACGTATAGTTAGGTGACCATGCCCCTATCCAGTTGACATATTTTTCTGACAATTCAACATAAAGATCTGAAAAGTCAACAAAATCATCTGACAAGTCGACATAATTTTCTGACAAGTCGACGTAGCATTTGACAAAACTAATCATTATCTGACAAGTCGACTTAGCAATTTAAATGATAACTTTCTTCAAATTGTCAACTTGTCAGATATTTATGTCGACTTGTCAGAAAATCATGTCAACTTGTCAGATACTTATGCTGACTTGTCAGATACTTATGTGGACTTGTCAGATATATCATGATGACAAGTAGATGACAGATAGAGGCATTAACACGCTTTAATAACAAGATACTGAGTTCCTATTCATGGTAATTATTTTCTGACAAGTCGACATAAAGATCATGGTTTTTTTTAATCATCTTACAATGATTAAATGACAAGTCGACATTCAAATAATACAACATAATGAAACAGCGTTTAAACAGGCTTTAAACTGTAGAACTTTACATTGCAGAATCATGAAACAAGTGTGCTATTTGTTATTGTGTGCACTGGCTGTTGGTGTGGCGGATCCAGGGAAGAGAACAATTAGAGTGATGTCATACAACACGGGACTGACGTCTCGTATTCCTTACTATTGGAAAAGATCTGAAAATATAGGAAAGACAGTATCAAAAACCAAGCCAGATTTCATATGTCTGCAAGAGGTATGTTGCGCTGCCTTTGAATTTTTTCCCAGAAGTACTAAATTCTAAAATGAAGTTAAAGATTTGCAGACTGCCGGGCGGAATTCTAAAAGACACTGGATCATATGACGAAAACCCACCGTGGCAGATAGTATAATACAGGTAGATTTATTCTGGGATCACCTCAATCAAGCTGAGCCAATGACGCAATGAATTTCACAGCCGAAGAAACACGTCACGTAGTGCATGTTGTCATTGAAATGAATAAGCTGCTTCAAATGTACTGCCCGTGGAGATCTGGGTTAGAATAGGTCCTCAGTACCTCTTGCTTGTCGTAAGAGACGGTTAAGTGGGGACAGTCCTTCGGATGAGACCGTATACACCGAGGCCCCGTGTCACAGCAGGCGTGACACGGTAAAGATCCTTCCCTGCTCAAAGGCCGTAAGCACCGCGAGCATGGGCCAAAATTTTGCAGTCCTTCACCAGGAATGGTGACGCCTCCATATGAGTGGGGGGAAAACTCGATCGAGAGAGAGAGGTTAAACAATATAGAATCAATCAATCATACTATCAAATGAAGTGTCGTAAATCATTAATTGACGTGTCCGCTATTGTGACGTAGTTTGTTTGCCGTGAAGATTCAGATATCACGATGATATTGGAATGATTCTATATAAAACATTTGTTCACAGCTCTTTCAAATATCTAATAATATCTTTTACTGATGCAGGTTTGGCACTATCGAGATCTGTACAAAATTGTACAAAAGAACAGTGACAGATACCCCTACTCATTCAGTGCTGTACATAAGGACACCAAGACCCTCCTGAACAACACGGGTCTACACTGGCCTACATGTGCTAGGTTTGACGTCATGAAAATGTTCTTCGGAATGTGGTGGCATGGTACGTAAATCTATATCACTCTATTTTGTACATTGCATTTCACAGACGCAGCTGTAAAACCTACAAGTTTCTTGGACATATGTTAGGTATACTAATGTATATTTAAGAAATACATTTTTGAAAATACATGAGGGCATAGAGCGCTCATGAAAAGTATGCTGGCGTGAAGCGTTGCTGTTCATACCCTCATGTATTTTCAAAAATTAAAATTTACTTTCTATATTTACACTTTCAATTTCTTTCGAAATATTCCCATCCGTTAAAATAGTCGTACTATACTTATCCATATTCATTCACACATCGTTCACATTCATGAGGAAATGGCTATCATTTCAACTGGTAAAAATATCGAAAGCAAAAGCCATTGGAAATGTAAATATCAGTAAATAGACAAGTCTGTAGAAGCGTCTGTGCATTAAACATTGAAATGAGGTACATGTGTAATTAGGTTGCATGTCCATGAAAGAGGACATTGCCCGTTTGGACTGCGTGACGGAGAAGGCGGGGTTCATGGAGCTTCCTCAGCAGTGCATTACATGTCTGACGATGGTTAAACTTTCACCTCGATCAGTCTTCAGCGAATGCCTTGGCGCTGTCGAAAACCAAATGAATGTGCCAGGTCTGCTGATATTAAGTAAGCGGAAATTACGTCATCCAAAAATGGTGTATTTCCGACCGAACGTGAAACAGCTCCTGCCACGTGGTTATCTTATGACTGAGGTACCTGTCTTGCATTTGATATATTGTGAATATGTTTTGTTCATAAGAACTTCACCCTTGTTTACCTTAAATGTACAAGATACACGTTTGGTGACCAGTGATAATGTATTAAGTATTTACACCACAGAAAATTCAGCGCATTATTTATTGAAAGCATGAAATGAGGGTACATCAAGCATTCGGCATAAGGGGGAAACAGTGGCAGATATACTGGTAGATGTCAGTGGTATCAGTAAAGTGTCAAGGTCATCGTTTGTAAGGTCAAATGATGTATAACTTGAATAAGTATACCAGGATATATACATTTACGTGTCATTCAATTGGTGCAAGGGGCATTTGAAATTAAATTTGCAATTATTTAGGTACAAGGACTTGGGACTGTTGCGTGCACACATACAACTGCAGACCTTGGGAAAATATATTACGAACGTAAGTATACAAGGTCATTTCTACCCTTGCATTACTTAAGTATTGTAACATACTGCCACAGGCAAATGAAAAAAGAACTATTTACAAAAACTTATTTCAGCAAATCTGAAATCACGATTTCACAGCTGGAAAGAAGAAAACTTGCAAGATGCTAGGAGTCTTATCAAGGATTTGTCCCAATTCCCCACTTCTGTCATAATGGGAGATCTAAACTGTAGTCCAAAAATTCCAGGGAAACACATACAGGGTGATTATGAGGGTAAGGTGTCATAGCAGGGACTGTCGACTGTGTTTGGTTAATCTCAGTCATCTTGGTATACCCGTGGTTGAACATCAGAAGTTTATGAAAGCATTATCTTATCGGAATTGTCAATATTAATCAATTAATTTATTTGACAACTTAGATGTAATTTGACATTGGCAGATACCCTGGAACTATTTAAGACTGCAAACTACTCGACGCCGTACGTTGACATGTGTGGAAGGTGTACGTTTTGTTCCGAGAACAATCTCGTGCCTTATAAAACGGACTGGATTCTGGATCACATCCTGGTCAGAGGATCCAGAACACAACATGCTATGGTAAACTGAACAAAACTGTTAAAGGTATATGTGTCGTATTAAAATATTGTTAGTATGATGTTTGATAGCTGTTATTTGACAATTCAGACAAATTATGTACTGGTATTAAAGGAGCACCATAGGCGCCTAGGTCAAGGATATTGCACTATATATATATATATATATATAATTATGTATTCTCCGAGTTGAATAGTGAATACCCCCTTCGAAATATTCATGATCACATGACGTTGTACGCGGACTACAAGGCAATGTGAAAGCGTGTACGACCTGCAGGCTGTTGACGGGGCAAATTTAGCGATACAGACAGTCAGAGAGAACCACTTTGAGCAATAGAAGGGGGTGACATTTTATGTTTAACATAAAATCACCATTCAGTACGACTATATACCGTAGCTCACTTAGATGTTTCTAATATTTTTCTCGCGCGCTTGCGTACAACCACCATTAACGTTACTCCTTCATAAATATGCATTACAAAATCGTTGTTTTCTCCTTACATTCAGTAGACCAATACTATAATTTGTTGAAATTGTCAAATCATATCCCCCCCCCATATATTGTAGTTTATCATACTGATAAAACTTTGGGCTAGTTTTTAACATCGACCAAAATACCATTTAATACGGCATATATACCTTTAAATGTCATTTATGATGTGTTGATTTTCTGATGACTTAATGTAACATTACATTAATGTGAAGGATACCATTTTTATGTGGGAAAATTGTCCAAATACCTTTCTATTTGTAGAGAATTATGGATGACAAAATGACAGACCAAAATGTGCACCCTTCTGACCATTACGGAATACAAGTTGTGTTTAATATTTCTGACGAGAAACCACGAGTGTAATTTAAGTCACTGCTATGAATTGTATTAGATGCGGATTTAATAACAGTGTCAATTCCATTGAAATGAAGCTTCCAGTCGACATCTGAATTGTGGGTCAAAACCCTAATTGAAATCAAAACGCAATTTTGAATGCAATAAATATAGGATCATAATTCATCTTTCTATTTTCTTCTGTGGCTTCCGAGAACCGACTTAATAATCCCCTACCGGTAAAGCCGAAAGGGAAATACTACATAATGTAGGCCCCGTGTCACAGCAGGTGTGTCACGATAAAGACCCCTTCCTGTTCAAAGGCTGAAAGCGCCGAGCAGAGGCCTAAATTTTGCAGCCCTTCACTGGGAATGGTGGCGTTTCCATAAGAGTGAAAGATTCTCGAGTGGGACGTTAAACAGGATTCTGAAATTTGATACATGTATATGGTTACCTAATGAGTAAGATATAGATTAAGGTAGTTCACTACAATAAAGCTTATACTCTGTATGATACCACGTCACAAGATGGCGATTTAAATGTTTTGTGAAAACATTTGTTTGTCTATCAACGTAGCTCAGTGGTTAAAGCATTGGGCTAGTGAACCGCACATCTCGAGTTCAAATCCCCCAGTCTTTTATTCATGTGTTGAAATTCTTTTTTTGAAAATAATGTTTCTATTCAGATTTGTATATTTTTTGCCTTTTTGGCACATACACTTATTGTATATCATCATATCTTTTATAATTAAATCAATTCGTACTGATTCGCTCTTTAAATTATTTTGCATCCGACGTTCTTGTAAAAGATTTCAAAAAATTATGAATATCACTATTATTTTTTTTTTTTTTTTTTTTTTTTTTTAGAAATGACAAATAGGATTTTCTGTCCGAAACCTCTTTTATAGCCCCGTAAGCTTTCTGATCTATTATTAATGGTGTATTGTCTGGAGTTTCAGTATCGTCGACGGTTGTATTTCAAATCAGCACATTCAATAAATGTTTTAATGGTCATAAAAGTTAATCACTATCTTCATTAAATACGCAAAGGCGTATGTAGGCGTGTGCTCACAATCCCAAGCTTCCATATCCGTTTGCAAAATAAAATGATTCATTGTGATTAAAATCAGATTTTTTCTCTCTCCGGTAATACCGGTATGTGTAGTAACATATGTAGTTTATTCAATTGATACAACTTTGGGGAGAACAGACCATCAGCATTTACATAAAACAATACGACAGTGACATATTAAAGAATGAAGACTCTTAATGGGTCTTAAAAGGATGTGTGTGAAACTTCCTTAGGCAGGGATATTTAGGACATGGAGGGATAAAATGAAATTCATCTTTAATTTGTTGGGTGTCACAAACACCACAATCTACCTTGCCTGCTTTCACCCTAGTATCTTCCACATTCAAACAGTGCAAGGAAAGACTAATGCCATGAACCCAGTCTAATATCACGTGATCAGTTTATGTTAGAGCCTGATCCATTTTCTGTATCATATCGCAAGTATTCATAGGATGATCTTAAAATGCAGTTTTCAGTATTTAGTAACTTACACTAATATTTCATTATCTTCATTTTTCTTTGAATGTTAAGTGTGTATCGGCCCAGTTCCCTATACACGGTGTATAACGGACACTTTCAGTTGAAACGAGCACTTTCAGAGAAAACTGACGGACACTTTTGGACACTGCTGTTTACGCATAGCTCGCTCGGTAAGTTATCTCTGTTTTTACTTAAACCTTCACCAAACCCGTGAGTAAATACTTTCCACGAAATGTAGCTTATATTAGTCTCCATGTTGAAGCTCTGATTTATAATCGTTTTATAACGATATCCTCATAATAAACATAATTTCGATCTCCCACACGTGACACACTGACATTGTCTCGCATTTTGAATGAAATTTACAAATAAACTGGAATTTCCAGGTGCATTATATGGAAATAAAGATGAATTGATATATATACTTGCAATAATTTTGCCGAATATTCTGTTTTAAAGCTAGTACACGTTATTTATTGACAGTTATAAAGGTACGGACACTTAATGATGTGGGCACCGGATACTTTCAAATCTTCATTTCTGTATATTTCTATTATTTCAAATCCTAAAGCTTTAAACTATTGATTCAGATGAATTGCTGTCCTTTAAGAAAGGACTACAAGATGTGACTATAGGCTCGTGTTTCTGGCAGAAACACTTATCATTCTATGTTGAAATAAAAATGTGTTTTAAAGCAGGATTTTTTTTTTTTTATAAATGTACATAATATGGATGGATCCAGGAACTTTTGAAAGGGGAGGGGGTCTATCAATAATATTGGTTTTCAGGGCGCTCCACCCTCAAAATGCGTAATTTTTTTTAACCTCTTTTAAGCAAACTTTTCTGACAAGAGGAGGGGAGGGTCCAACCCCTGGAAGTCCCTCTGGATCCGCCACTGCGTACTAGTAATCCAGTGGTATAAATCTGGTAACTATGACTATGGCAGATATAGAGGGATGTACCACATATGTATGAAGGCTAAGTATGGGGATTCTATACAAACTAGAACTGTCCTAATGGGACTAATACCCCCGCGGGGCATATAAGATGATGGGAAATATTTAATGCAAGCAAATTGGATATTTTCACATTATCTACAGGGCAATCAATGTGAATGCAGAAGTGTATATTCTACAGTACAGCAGTACATGAAATATTAAAAATATGCTTAATATAAACATTGAATACTATTTGGCACATTTTAGGCTGTATGATTGCAAATCCCTGGTCAACTGTTCTAGTCTTTAGTTTATATTCACTTTGTTAAAGATCATTATGTTATGCCAACTTTACTTTGTCAGTAAATAAATGACATTAGTATATATAGAAGATGTGCATAACGTTTGAATGAAATATGTATTAGAAATAAACTTCGGACAAATTGCGTCTACGGACAAACGGACGGACGGACGGACGGACGGATGAGAAGAAATGTAGTTGAACTTCATTGTTGAACTTCTTTCCGCTTCTTCAATTCCTGATTGACTTGTGAGCGTAAAACGGTATTAGAAATAAACTCTGGACAAATTGTGTCTATTACTACAAGTACAACCAAACCAGAAAATGTCCGTAACTTCCATAACTGTTAAAATATTTCAATGAAAATAGAAGATGCACAACTACATTATATATATAAGATGAGAATAAAGTTTGAATCAAATCTGTTCAACGGTATTAGAATTAAACTCTGGACAAAGTACGCAACCCCCCAAAATGAAAAGAAAATGTGCGTAACTTCTATAACTGTTAAAATATTTCAATGAAAATAGGAGATGCACAACTACATAATATATAGAAGATGTTCATAAAGTTTGAATGAAATATGTCCAGCGGTATTAGAAATAAACTTCGGACAAATTGCGTCTACGGACGGACAGACGGACAAAGTGATTCCAGTATACCTCCCAAACTTCGTTTACGGGGGGTATAATAAAATTATTGAAATGCATTGTATCCATTTAAACTACCCTTGTACATATTCTGAGCATGTTCATGTAAGGGGCGAGATTAAAAGATCAATGTCGAATAAAAAGTTAAGGGAAGGTGGGAGGGGTAAAACTCCCGTACGTTTCTGTCATTCGACATCGATTACACTTTTAATAGTGGGCGAAAAAATACAGGTGACTGTTAAAAACCACATAATGACTACATAATGATATTACATTTTAATGAACAATTTTAATGTACAGTTTCATTTGTGAATAACAGTAGAAAACGTATACTGCTATACAGAATGTTATAATACTCGTATGTGTTTACTTGTTAATCGATTAGTTTCAACATTCATCATATTTAATTTTATGGGGGTGTCTTTGTGAAAACTGTGTAAATTAAGTTTTTTTGTCACGCCCCTAAATATATGGTAATATGTGACATGTAGGTTTTGACTATGACGTAACATGACGTTATATACGGTATTACTTACTATGGAGGAAAACAAACTATGTCAACAAAACGATTCGGCAGTAGAAATGCACTAGATAAATTGAGACAATTTTAGTGTGGGAATAAACTGTATTCTCTTCATAATTTTACTATCGCTGTCCAATTGCTCTCAGTTTATCGCATAAACAACATTTGATTCAAATATTTCAAGTGAAACAATCAACAAAGTACCGGCATAATTTTCTAAAAATAACGATAGAACAGGGCGATGGACGGGGTTAGGTCAGCAATAACATTGATGCATATTTCATTCCACATTACCTTTTGAAAGAATCACTGACAAAGTCCGAGGGCATATCTTCCGCTAAATGGATTCAGTGTAAATTGTACTTTTAAAAGTCATTTGGTATTTGTATTTGTATAGTCTTAGTTTCCAATTGGTTTTTTTTTTCACGGTACAACAGACAAACGGGTAGATCGTAGCTGGGGTTGTCCCATAGAGCGTCATACATGTACACCGTATTGACATTAACAATTTATTTCATGAAAAATGAGTCGAGCACAAAGCTAAACCCTTACAAACGTAGACGGTCAGATAAGAGTTTTGTAGGCGCCGACTCCGAATTGCCTCCATAAAGAAACAATCCAAGTGCAAGTCCAATAGTACCTTTGATTAATGATAAAAACCAGGGGCTCCAATGGTACCAGTAATGCTAGTAAGGATATAAAAGGCACGAATGATAACAATCAGAAGGTTTCACTGGGTATGCTCCAACAGTCTCCTACACTTGGGCAGGTCCAATATATCAAGGTATCCACTTCACTCCAAATCGATTTTTTGGAACAAGAATAATGTCAGTAGCAGCAAAGAACCTTTTAGCAATATCGGTTCCAGCTCACTAGCTCTTGGATAACTCTGTATCAATGCAGGTTCGTTAATTTTCTTGGACCGTTGGAATACCCGACCATTGTTCGCCATTGAGCTAGTCACGGATGGGATTACATTAGTCAAACCGGCTTACGTAGAATGCGCCACTTGAGCTTTGGTAACCTGGCATGACATTTCATTGCTTGTTAACGTTTTTGACCCACTGGCGTACGCCGAATGCGCCGGTTTGGAGAGACCAGCGTAAAATCCGCTGGTTTTAGAAGTATGGCGGAAGGTTAACGTTAAGATTATGTGATGAGATGAAAAAATGCAGATATTTGTTAATAGATTGAATGCATTGGTTAAACAAATGTTTATTCGTACCCTTATAATATAACGTTTAAATATATTGCACAACTTTGCTCCTAATGCAAGGGCCAGTAGGCCGATGTAATGAATCGTGGCGTCTCAATGAACATTATATAGTCTCTCATATCATTTTTCATTTGAATTTGAATTTTTTTTAATATAAGGATCATTCAAATAGCCATTGAGTCAAATTTTCTAACCTCGATCTAGTTTAATCACGTTAAAAGGCCAATTCATTTTACGTTTTGCGTTTGACGTGATGTCACCGCAATGCTGGCAGATAAATGTTGTAGAGAAACTACAAAACTTCTGTATTTCGTGGTAAGTACTTATATAGAAATTACTTTACTACATATTTAACAGTGATTCATCGTTTATTTCAATTTACCCGGGAATTCTAGCAACACCGATAAAGAAAAGATTGTCTTTTGGACTTGCTATATAGATAGAGGGAAGGACAAATATTTTATCCATTCCCCCGAGGTTCAGAAATCGAAAACGGTTCTTGATAGTTAATGCAGGTATTTTTTTTTCTATGCACATATGTGTATAATTAGAATTCTGAATCCAGATAACTTTTCAAAGCTGAACGTATGATTGCATTTAAATATTTCTCATGAAAAAATACTTAATCATTAATCATTAATTCAGGTGTCAATATCTTTAAGTCAATCTCTCTCTCTCTCTCTCTCTCTCTCTCTCTCTCTCTCATAATATTTTGTACAGAATTCACATTTCTTGATTTTCAGATCAGAACAGAAATAAAAGCCATCAATTAGATAAGCTGTTAAAACTAATGAAATTAAGTTGACTGTATCTGTAAACTGGCAAATCACTTATAATAGCAGATAAAACCAAGGGCAGCATAGAGATCCCTGGGGAAGAAAATACCAATATTTTAATTTCATTTTCCTTTGTAATACATAATGTCTGATAATTTGAAATCGCAAAACTTTTCTCAAATCAACAACATCAAAAGGTATGACTTTTCAACACTTTACATGACCACTCCTCACAATGAATTAGATTTTTTTGACCTCATAGAAAGGGGAAATATTCATATATAGCAATCAGTCATACAAAAAAATTTCTTTATTAAGCAACACTCTGATTCCACGCTCAAGTACTCTGAAGTTGAAATTAAAATATGCTGGAGTTCTTCATTGATAATATCTAGTAGTCTTTGATCATCAGGTCTTTAAACAGTCTGTTGGATTTCTCATGGGCACGAATTGTGCTCCTTTGTTAGCTGACCAGATTTTATATTCTGATGAGACAGAATTTATTCAAAATCTTTTACATGAGAAGAAAAATTCTCTTGTTGTGGCCTTCAACTTGACATTTAGATATATCGACATTTTATCTATCAACAATTATCATTTTCATTCATATGTCGATTTAAGATATCCCAGTGAACTCGAAATAACAGATACTTTAGAGTCCTCCATTTCTCCTTCGTACTAAGGTGTTTGATTGAAAATCTATATTAACAGCAAACTGACAACTCAACTTTATGACAAACGTGATTCGATACGCAAGAGCTTGTTTTGCGTATGATCAGATTTTAAATAGAGAAGGCTACTGACAAAAATGTTATAGAGGTTTCAACATTCTCGTTTAAACTCAGCATTTCGTAAGTTCTATGGTCGTTATAACGATCTAGTTTACCAATACAAGTTATCAATGGGTCAAATGCTGTCTGATGTGTTTCATACCGATTGTTAGGCTGTTCTTGGCACACTGATTTTGACTACCGATTACTCCTATTTACCTTATCAAAATGTAGGGCTCACTGCGGGTGTGGGCGGTCGACAGAGGATGCTTAGTCCTCATAGGCAACTGATCCCCCCTGTTGTACCCAGGGCTCGTGTTTGTCCAACTCTCTATTTTTATTGCTTATAAGAATAATGAGATTGACCACTGTTCGTTATTTTCAACTTTTCATGGATGCATGGTAAAACTTTTAATTTCATTCAGTTGTTGGACTCTGGATTTGGGTACATTAATGCATGCTCAGATGAGGGATATGACCCTTGGACTTCATATCACATTTATATCTTCAAAGTGGACTCTGCAGCTGTAAAAAAAAAAATAGTATCAGCAAAGCACAAAGGTCTTGAGGAATTGATTGAATATTGAGCAGGGAGGGATCTTTATCGTGCCACACCTGCTGTGACACGGGACCTCGGGTTTTGCGGTCTTATCCGAAAGACCGCCCCATTTAGTCGCCTCTTACGACAAGCAAGGGGGTACTGAGGACCTATTCTAACCCGGATCCCCACGGGAATTGAGGAATTGATGTTGCCCATCAAAAGCAAGTTGAAGAAAGCATGAGATGATATGCGTTGCTAAAAGTATGATTTCACACCAGAACAGTGCAGATTAAAAATCAAATCAATGAAAGAAATGTATGAAAGAAACAAAAAGAAAAAATTACAGCAGGCGAATCCCCTGCTAATTCCGATAACGAGAAGTTAGAAGAAATCTTTGAAAAGCTGCCCGAAATAACATCGGTGTGTCTAACAGAGTTAAACGCAATTAAAAGTCTGACGCCAGATCTGGGAAAGTGCAAAAGCATAAGAATTCATCTCCACTCCCTGACTGTACAGTTGAGTTCATCTCCACTCCCTGACTGTACAGTTGAGTTCATCTCCACTCATTGACTGTACAGTTGCAGTTGAAGGTGAATTTTACTTTACTGTCCTGCTCTAAACCGAAGTATTTAGATCATTAAAACAAAAGATTCATGTCAGGTTTTGAGATTGGCGTTTGACCTTCATCTTTTATCTGTGCTAACTTTTAATATCGTTTTTGCCTTAGCTATAAGAGCTCTCAATGTTTCCATTATAATATATGTACACACAGGAAAGATTGAGTTTTTTCATACATGTACAGAAATCATGTCTTTTTCGAGGAAAGGAAAAATAGAGCAAGATCGGTGGATGTAATGAAGACATTTTTTACAAAAGCTTTGGAAACTACACCACTATAGATCCCTTGGTTGCTCTTTTAAAAGTAGTGTCCTTAAGCTATTGTGCATGCCAAGCCGATTTGGATGCTTTAATAATTTGAAGTTTTTGAAAATCATTTTGATAACACAGATAGTGTTTTATAAGTAGTAAGTTTATTCATCTAGTACTTGTGTTTGCTATTAATGATACATTGCATATATATAGCATATACATGAAATAAGATGTCAGCTGTTGCATTTCCTAATTACTTTGTTGTTTTTGTTATTTTTCTAACTAAATGTGACTGAACAGATTGGATTTATTCGGATTTAATACACATATATATATTAGGCTGATCAAATACATCTATACCATATTATAAACTAGTACCCAAGGAAAATTTGGGCTTTATTCATAGAGAAAATCATAATAGATCAATGACCTAAAAAGGTTATAGTAATTCTTTGTTGTTTAATTGTTTTTCTAGGTATCAAATCCTAATGATGCAAAAGTAACCCTATACAAGAGAGGGTTTTTCTCCAATAATATTTGTGATTTCTTTAATTTCCTGGTTATCAACTTTGTGGTCAACTATTATTCAGTATGCACAATCTAGAGTTTGCATGAAGGATAGTCGCCTTCCACAGCTCTTGCTTTAGCTGTCAAAAACAGTTTTGCAAGTAATGAATTTTACTCAATAGCAACAAGCAAATAGGATTATACGGTTTAGATAATGCATAAAATATTTATTTAAGAATTGTACTTGAATATTTCATATGTAAATTACATATAATGTAATGTTTATTATCTTTTCTTGACTTCTTCCATCATTCTCCAACAATGCATTTCTATCATTTTCTTCCGGAATAACGCCATGTTCATTTAAAGCAATCAGTACATCTTCGGAAAGGTTACTCTGAATAATGTATATGTTGTGCAAAATACATGCAGCAACCATGGTCTGACAAATCTCTTTGATTGATTTCATCTTGATAAACTTCGGTCTCTTGAATCGTCCTTTCAGCAGAGCAAACTCTCAATGACTTGTGGCTTTGATGAAAGAGATGTTGAACCTTGTCTGTTGTTGTGGCAGATTGTCATTATCTC
This sequence comes from Ostrea edulis, assembly GCF_947568905.1. Lineage (NCBI taxonomy): Eukaryota > Metazoa > Mollusca > Bivalvia > Ostreida > Ostreidae > Ostrea > Ostrea edulis. Next base: position 62,851,154 of record NC_079164.1, read on the forward strand.
TGTATGGAGTTAGAAATCATTGTTTTAACAAGTATAATTTATAACCAATCAAGTGATATTGTCCATTGTCACAATTATGGAAGCCTTGTTGCTATAATGAAGAGTTCCACAGGACCTTCGCGTCATGTACTTGACCTAGCCATCCTATATTCAGATCAATAATTGCCAAATCATCTAAACATACGCCTTGAAGTATAATATAATGAAACATGTTTCCTGTTTAAATACAATTTAAGATTCTGAAAGGGTTTCAATAGGGATGTGGTTCCCATCGATTACTTTCAGGGCCGTAAATTAACCTTCAATTTGGAGGAGGCAGGAAATTAGGCGGGGGTCTGGGGGCCGCCCAGGCCTCCAGACGCTGAGCACATTTTGTGCACACTGAACAAGTTTCGTGCAAAATCCTTGATTCTAGGGCCTTCTAAGATGTTACTTGACTAACTCATTCTAAAAGAAAGATTTGGAATGCTTTTTAAGGGAGGTATCATGTTCTTAGTTATTGGAAACAACATAAATTCTAATGAACTTTAAATTTTAATTTTTTTTTGGCTCAAAAGTTGGAGGAGGCAGCTGCCTCCTCCGCCTCCATGCAATTTACGGCCCTGACTTTAATAATATATGTATTTGGAAAATCATATTTTCCCATTTCATCAAATCTTATGGATGAAGAGCTGAAGATGACGAACAGTGATCAATCTCATACCTCCTATAAGGAATACAAAAGAGATGGGCAAACACGGACCCCTGAACACATCAGAGGTGGGATCAGGTGCCTAGGAGGAGTAAGCATCCCCTGTTGACCGGTCACACCCGCCGTGAGCCCCATATCCTGATCAGGTAAAGGGAGTTATGCGTAGTCAAAATCAGTGTGCCAAGAACGGCTTAACAATCGGTATGAAACACGTCAGACAGCATTTGACCAAATGCGAGGTTGTATTGACGAACTAGATCGTTATAACGACCATAGAATTTGCGAAATGCTGACTTCAATCGAGACTGTTGAAATCCCTGTACCATCAACTTGTTTGTCACTAGCTTACCTCGATTTAAAAACTGACTATACCCAGAACAAGCTCTTGCCTATTGAATCAGTCGAGAGATATAAACACCATATGCAGGTGATAATGGAATATTGCTACATAAATGTGGGAAGTTGACGATGGAGAAGCTGAAATCATCCCGTTTGTCATACAGTTGAGTTGTCAGTTTGCCGTTAATGTCTACTTTCAATAAAATATCTAAGTATGAAGCAGAAGTGGACGACTCTGTGTTGTCCTTTATTTCGAGCTCACAGGGATATATCAAATCGACATATGAATGAAAGCTATCATTGTTAATAGACAAAACGTCATCGATATATCAAAGTCGAATTGAAGGTCACAGCGAAAGATTTTTTCTTCTCACGTAGAAGTTTTTGAATAAATTCTGCTTCATATGAATATAAAAACAGGTCAGCTAACAAAGGAGCACAATTCGTGCCCATGGGAATTCCAACAGACTGTTGGAAGACCTGATCACCAAAGACCACGAAGATATTGTCAATGAGGAACTCTAGCATATTTTTTATTTCAACTTCTATATGTGATTGGACGCTTTACCATTCCTTATTGCGATGTTCAACCAATGAAAATGCCCCTTATTTCCTGTCCTCGGGAACATTCAAAAACATGCTTTCGGAAGTTTTTGACTACGTTTAAGTTGGACAAGTTACAAAATTTTCAGCGAGATGCTTTATCTGAAATATTGAAGCGGAGGGTGTATTTGTGTCTATAAAGACAAGGGAGGAAAAAACCTGTGTTACCAAACGAGTCTATGTACAGGCCTACATGCTCAGCACTCGTAGTCTCGACACCTTTATCCATCATACGGGAGCAATATGGTTTTTTCCCCACGAACTTGGTATTTCATCGGTTTATATAAGTGCAATATATCTGACTTTATACTCTGAATAATGCTTACCAAAGGTGAGATGGCCTCAATCCAAGCACTGGTCAGAAACACGTCTGGACTGTACAGCGTCGAATCGAATAAAGACACTCAAAATAGGTGACCGGTATTCAAGTGAAGTATCTCGAACCCGATGTAAATAAACGTATTTAAACTACATTCCCCCCGTTCATGTAGGAAAAGTATTTATATGAAAATAAATTGATTTAAGTACGACTTGTTTAATGTAAAATATTTGTAACTCTTCTGTGAAGGAAGGATAAAAGAGTATAATAACGGATACAAAACGACAATGTGCCTGGTAGAAGTCGGGAAGGTAGGGTATGGTATATAGTATTATTATTTACATATTGAAAAGTACAAATTACTTATTTACGCATATATTTTTTTTCAACGAACTATGAAAGATATGTAAACATCAAAGACAAATCGCTTTTTTTGGAATAAAAGATAAAAATGTGCCAGGTGAGTGTCAATTAAACTAAATGGAAAATGTAAGCTTTCTCATCACGCAAAACTAAACTGTACATAAAGTGTAAACTTCTTTCAACAGTCAAAGTATTTACATGTCAAACTTTTAAAAGAGATTTCTGAAATGTACAATTAATCTAGCATAAAAATATAGTGAAAATATTTATATACAGTAATCTTCCAAGTATTTGTGGACCTTTACTGTTCTCTCCCTTGTTTTTCTATAATTTTCTGCTGTTTTGTAGGATTCAGGAGGCAGAGGAACTTCTGATGGAATGGAGCTATGCGTTTCCTCAACAGACACGTCAGTAACCTGGGTATCAGTGGAGAGATTAGTGGAACCACTAGTGATCAGAAAATAATTCATTTCTCATTTGTCTGAGGCTGAATGGGATAGGACTGTTACATAGCTTTAATCTATCATGATGTACAACTTGTTCCCTTTTTTGTCTTTGATTGTATACAATGGTGTGTTAGTGTCTACCACTAAATAAGACCCTTTCCATGGGAATTTTAATTTTCTTGATTGCCCAATTTTTGTAGCAGAATTAGCTAATAGAACTACATGTATATCCCCAATCTGAAAACTATTTTCATGAACTCGTAAATCATAATTTTTCTTTTGTCTAAGTTGTGAGGATTTGATATTTTACCTGCAAACTTCATGTGCTTCAGACCAGGCCCTAAGAAAGCCTGAAGTTGTGTTTTGTCTTGAGGGGTGGGCCACTCTCTGATTGTTTTGATTTTATCTGGGGAAACATGAACACCTTCAGAATTGATTATTCTACCCAGAAATTCTACTTCTTTTCTGAAAAGAGTGCATTTATTTGGTTTTAATTTCAAATTGTATTCTCTGAATCTTTCAAAAGCTTTTCTGAGATTTTCTAATGACTGAGAGAAATTTTTGCCTAAAACTATGATGTCATCTAAATAGACTAAAAGCTCTTCCCAAGTCATACCTCTCAAGACTAGCCCCATTGCCCTTTGGAAAGTTGCTGGGGGCATTGCACAACCCAAAAGCCATTCTTTGGTGTTCAGAGGCCATATTTTGTCAAAAAGGCTGTTTTTTGTTTGCTATTTACATCTATTTCAATTTGACTATACCCCATAGCTAAATCCAAAATGCTAAAGAATGTTGTTCCATACAGAGATAAGGGGTAATGGATAGCAATCTTTGACAGTCCTAGCATTCAGATCTCTAAAATCTACACAATATCTGACACTACCATCCTTTTTCTTGACTAAAACTGGAGTAGACGCCCACTTAGAAGAAGATGGGGTAATGACTCCTGCATCTAGCAATTTTTGCAAGTGCTCTTTTTCTTTATCTTAAAACCCTAAAGGTGTTCTTCTGAATTTCTGTTTAACAGGAGGAGCATTTCCTGTATCAATATTGTGTTTTACGCCTTTCAGACAACCTAGATAGATCTAATTCACCCTTGGAGAAAATGTCTGAATATTCTTGTAATTTGTAGTAAAAAAAACCCTAACATTTTGACTTGTTCTTGATTTAGTCCTACACTTGACCTATCAAAGAAATCTTGAACATGAATAGGTAATGCAAGATTTGTGTGTGTGCTCTTGTCAATAGACACTTTGTTAATAACAGGTTTAGAAACTGTTTTATTTGACACAACTTCTACTGACTCGGCATTTCCTATGTCTTGACCTACTTTGAACTTCACACTTTTGTTTGAACCATTGACAACTTTCAATTTCAGAGTATCACCTTTACCAAGAACTGAAGAACACAGAAAATTTGACGATTCAAAGGATTCTACTTCGAAATCTGTCTCCAGGGTCCTACTAACAAAACCCACTGAATTTGCTGGTATAATTGACCTACTCTGAACTGTTACTCTAGAAACTTTGATTTGTTCTCCTTGTATGTTCTTTACATTTGCTGTAACTGTTTCTTTGTCAATTTCTAAGACATTTCTCATAAGGTCACTGACACAATGATGAGCTTCTAAAAAGTCTAACCCTAAAGTTATTGAATCTGCCATGTCAAATGCACACATATCAATGGAATATGATTGAGATCCTATCTGACATGGGATATTTTTGTACAGTTGCCTTGTGATTTCATGTCCACCTAAACCTTTGAGTGAAATGTTTTGTGGTATCAGTGTGGAATTGATTTCACCCGGGAAAATACCTTTATTGACCAAGGTCAACATAGCTGCTGTGTCAACAACTGCTAATGAATCTCCAGAGTCAAACCTTTTTAATGTTTATTGATGTTTACTTGAAGATTCTGACCTAGTTCTTCTTTAACCAGACTACGGTCAGCTAGGCTGATTACCTGGAGTTTAATTTTTCTGAAAACTTTGGGAAGTTATCTGAGGATTATGATCTTGTGGGAGTAGACCTAAATGAACTTGGTGTTCTGTATTTGAACTTGAAGGGAGATGAAGACCTATAATTATTGGATGTTTGAAATGCTTTGTTGTTCTGTGGTGTTGAATTTTGTGCGCTTTTAAAGGGACTGTTTGATCTGAAGGATTGGCTGTAATTTACAGGGCTGTTTGACCTTGATCTAGATTAAAACCTTCGTGCATTTTGTCAAACCCCTCTATTAGATAATTTGTCATCTAGTGTTTGTTTAATACTAAAGACCATATCTGTAAGTTTTGAAACTTTGTCTTCCATCTGTTCGAACTTTTTCTGTTGTTCTGTTGGTGGTGGTTCAAATGAAACCTGCCGGTGGTAGTAGGACTTACTAGCTCCATATACAGCTTGCTGATTGGCGATCGAAGTCCTCATAAGGTATAGAGCTTCATGGATGTCTTTAGGATTCTTTTCCATAACTGACCTAGCAACCTCTTTATCTCTGCATCATCTAAGAAAATTTTCTGTTGAAATTTGATTAACTGCTTTCTTACCAGATTCTTTGTAGCCATCAATAGTGATAAAGTGAACTCCTTGTGCAGACTGCTGAAGTGATTCGTCTTCATGTTGTTTCACGTACTGCAGCTTACGTCTAGCAGAGATGGGGTTTTCTTTGGTATTGAATCTCCTGCTCATTTCCTTCTTGATTTTTACAGACATATTCTAATGCTAGTCCCTCTAAGCTACTAAACAACTTGTCTGTACGCTTCTTCTTTCCCCATTCATGTCTGTCTGCTACCCTATCAAACTATGTGATGAAGGTGTCCCAACTGTTTTTCCCATCATCACCAAATGTTTGTAATTTTGATGTTGGACTGCTACTTTTGTGTCTGTGTCTACATCGATGTCTGTCAAAGTCAGAATCACTACTGGAGGAGGAAGAGGATGACCGTGAAGATGAGGATGACGATTGGTATCTTGTTTTTCTATGATGTTTCCTTCCCCTTGTGTTTTCATCGTATGTGTTGAGAAACATGTTTGATTTTGAGTGAATGTGTGTGTCTTTGTTATCTTATATTTTGCTTTTTCTGTTTTGTTTTGTGTCTGACTTTTCTCTCTGAGATTGATTCCCTATGTATATATTATCTGCTGGTATAGCATTTAACCATTTTCTTTGTTGGGCTTCTTGCTCTAATGCAAATTCTACTTTCTCTCTCTCTCTCTCTCTCTCTCTCTCTCTCTCTCTCTCTCTCTCTCTTGTAACTCATCTTCCTGCCTCTCTAGTTTTACATTCAACTTTCATACTAGTATCTAGATCTCCCATGCCATAGAACAAGTCTGAATTTAAACTAGTAGCTCCCCCAAAGGACACTATTTGATTTTCTTCCCATTTTTCCACTGTCTTTTTGGTACATATGTGTATTTACCAAGGACATTTGAACTCAATACATATCCTTTCCTAACCCCTATTACATCATCTACGGTACGCTGATCTAAAATCTTTGACAGTTCAAATTCTGAAGCTGTTTGCATATTGATTTGACCCATTGTGAAATCGTAACATCAAAGAGGAAAAAATATCACAAAGGAAAGAAAAACTAGTTGTGCAAACAACCAGTGACTGCAAAATGAAATGAATTATGAAACAAAGAAAAGAAAATTAATAAATGGAATTGTGTTTTTGTTTTTGAATTTGGCGCCAAAAGCTTTGTGACTACGGTAAACAATGTAAATTTCACTTGATCTAAAGAAAAAATTATAAAGCAGTTTATCTTCGTCGCCAATGTAATATATTTGACTATATACTCTGAATAATGCTTACCAAAGGTGAGATGGCCTCAATCCAAGCACTGGTCAGAAACACGTCTGGACTGTACAGCGTCGGATCTAATAAAGACACTCAAAATAGGTGACCTGTAATCAAGTAAAGTATCTCGAACCCGATGTAAATAAACGTATTCATACCACACAAGTGTGTTAAACTTGCTTGCGTATTAAGTACTTACGTAATTTGTTCCAGTTGTGTTGTCGGTACAATTTGAACCAGTAATTATGACCATCTTTACATTGTGTAAACACAATCGATGTTTCACCTAATCCAATTAAAAAATGACATGTGAACAGGATTGTAAGACCAAATCTTAATTAAAATTGGCATCTAATTTTTTAATTGTTTCATGCATGACTGATTTTATTTGTGTGTCATGTAGCAGTAATGATAATAAACATACCAGTGGCGGATCCATGATTTCTGAAAGGGGACACATGCGAAAGTGAAGTATTAGCCAAAATAATCAGCCATTTTTGGGGGCCAAATCTGGAGTTTTCATCTATATATATTAAATAGTGGCACAACAAAACACACGCACATTCATGGGCACCGCCATTAGAGGTGACACTTTGAGTTCCAGGAATACTTACGGCGATTCCCATTGGTCCTCGATAGGTCACATAATGTCATGCATTTTAATGAGTTATGCGAAAATATCGGCGTTGTGTCCCACGGGAGGTAAACGGAGAGTGACCGACCGTGGATTTCCGACGATGATACTTCGCGTACATTTCATTTTCTTTCTGGCTACGTGCCTGGACACGATAACCCAAAACATGGAGAAATAGTCTCCTCGATAATTTGTTTTACGCAGTTGAATTTTAAGATCCCATGACTGGAGATTTCTGTAATTTTTTGTGGAAGCTTGACAACGTTCAATTCAATTTAAGCAACAATTACCATGAACTCATACCAATAAGATGTTTTGCTACTTGAACGATATCGTATATGCACAAGGACTTGTCACATTAATCACCGCTTATAGTACGCCGCCCTTCTATCAGGTCTCACATTTGACTGAGTTGGAACGCTGATTAACAACTGACCTGAGCCGACAATGGGGGATTGATATATATCATTTTGGAATTAATCCATTTCTGAATCATTTACAAAGGTAAAATGGTATGTGAGTTGCTAAGAAGAATAATACAAGCGCCTAAAGCGGGCGGGTATGTTTTCAATGTCCTTTGTGGTGTAATAGTACAACTATATAAAATGAATACATTAATGTATAATTATGTGACAATATATCTACTGTATATACAATGCATACATTTAATGTATATGTGACAATATATCTATATAAAATAAATACATAAATGTACATATGTGACAAGTTTTTGTGGTATATATGGATGAAAAATATATTTAAAATCATAAAGCATGAAAAAGTGGGCTTCAATTCAAACCCAGAATCCTTCTGAACCGCTAGATTCCATGTACAGAAAACACACACGTCGCTGATTTTAAGCATCGATACAAACTGAGTACAACGTATGTTGAAACCAGGGATGATCTATTGTGCATTTACAGACCACGAATTCAGAACCAGGGATGCCCGACTGTATATCTACAAACGCGAATTTAGAACCAGGGATGACCTACTGTGCATTTACAGACCGCGAATTCAACACGGCATGATGTGGTGTCAAATAAAGTCCTGAATTTGATTTAAACACAGCATGATGTGGTGTCAAATAAAGAATGGTGTATGTGGTTTTTATCCCCAGGGGATTCCAGAGGCTTGGAAAAATTAACTAAGTCCCAAAATGTTAACATACTTTGACTATGAAAATCAAAACAAATGATCATGACTCAACATGATGCATCTCTTAGTAACTCCACATGATGCATCTCTTAGTATGGCATCCCCCCCCCCCCTCAACAGTAATAAATAAACTACATGTGATTTGTGATTTATGCTAAATACAGAACATTTTGGGAACTTTGTTTCCTACAGCACCAGGTCGCGTAGTTTTGCAGAAAAATAACTACAATATATATCTTTTGGCTAAAAAAGCAACATATAATATATTCAGATTCTTTTCCTCCACCCCCGATCACAATTATCTTACATTAACAGAAAAATGACAGCAAAATATATCTATTAAGCCAGTTCAAAAATACCTCGTAATATACATTGTGTACGCCACGATCTGTAGAGTTGCTGCGGCTTCGCTTTCTGTTTGAATCATATTTAGAGCACACCCTTCGTCCAGTGTGCGTAGACAGAAATGAAAATACACACGAAATACACGCATAGAGACAAATACTAGTATTTGATATATGAACATACAATTTTTCAATTATCAAATTCAGCAGGTGGCTACTAAATACTATCGTTTACAATAACTGCATGTCACTTCGCTTGAGAGAGCATGTAAATTTCCGGGCGAGGTTTCTCATAGATTTCTTGATGTCGTCGGTGATCAATCACATTACAAGAATGTCATAGCGTGGTCACCCAAACTCGCTTTTATTCCAACCATACGACCAATCAGTGAGTGAAATTTGTGTGCTCGAAGTGACACGCTATTATTGGAACGATAGTAATTACTGATGAAAATGGAACATTATCAAAGAATACACAAAGGCCAATATGTTAACTATACATGAAATGCTCTGAAGAACTACCAATGAACATGAGGTTATAAAGAGTCTGTGGCCAGAAACTTCATATACATGTATAGGAATTTTGAACAAGTGTTGAACGAGTCATCCACTTCTTCGGGAACGGACCAACGGCAACCTGACCTGCAACAGTTTGGGCGTGGAAAAAGTCTGTGATTTTGTCTCTGCTACTCAAAAGCTATGTCGGCCATATTAATTCAGATCCACTTTATGAAAAAAAAAAAAAACAAAAAAAACAAAAAAACTAAAGGAGACTGTGTGTCTGCCAATCAAAAAGCTCTGGCGTCCGTGTGGGGATTTTGATCGCTCTGTAAAAAGGAAACGGTTTAACAAAGTGAATGTATGTGAACTGATATATATATGCAAATGCTAAATAGTTGTTGGTTTTTTTTTTTTAATTTTGTCTCACACACCAACAGGGAACTCTTCATTGAGTGCAGAATAACACTTTTACCGGATAATGTAACGTACCGTAATTGACTTTGTTCCACCCAATCAAATGGCATGTACATGTATTCCATATCATAGTAGAATTAGGATCATTATGAAATCTGCCAAAAATCATTTTACGAAAACTATTTGGACCACAGGGGCTAAGCCCGTTTTGGGTCCAAACTCTGTGATGCCATAGATGTATTTATGGTATCACAGAGTTCGGGTCCAAGACGGGCCTAGCCCCTGTGATCTGGGCTAAACCAAAAAACAAAAAAACAAAAAAAATGACCCACAGTGTCAAATTCCTACAAAACTATTTTACTGTCCAGAATTTTGTTAAGGGAAAATAAATTTTCCTGAGGGGAAATAGAATCCCAATAAAATTTCAACAAACTCCTGATGGATTAAAATATATTTTCGTCAGCATGTTAAGGGATACAAAATTTCATACAAGAAAATTTCAAATATGTAACAGCATTAATCAAACTCAGGTGACCTATTGCAATTGATAGTCGTCCGTCGTCGTGCGTTAACAATTGAACATTTTAAACTTCTTATTGATAACTACCATTCCAATTCCTTTCAAATTTGGTATGAAGCATATTGGGGATAAGGGGGATCAAAAATTGACAAGTTTTCAAAAATCTTCTCTACAACCGCACATGTTTAAGAAAAACTAAATGCATAGTGAGGTAGAGCAGGAAGACCTCTACCAAAATTGTAAATTTCATGATACCCAGGGTAGGGGTTCTGACCCCCAGGGCGGGAACAAAACTTAGTATTATATAGTATATATGTGTAAAACATTTAGATGGTATCTTCTTTAGATTGAAACTAAATAGATATTTAGAAAGAGTAGGTCAACCTTTACCAAAATTGTGAATTTCATGATCCCAGGGGGTAACGGTTTTGATTCCTGGGTAGGACCAAATTTGTTATAGTGATTTTGAAAGACTTCATTATGTTTGCTGTTACGGCATAAAAACTAACTGCATATTTAGGAAAAGCAGGAAAGGATGTAACAAAATTATGAATTTGCAACCTTAGGGTTTTGACTCTAGGAAAGGTCCAAATTGGTCATCTCGTGTTAATGTTACATATATTATGTAAAGACTTTTATCAGTATATAAGCACTTTGGAGGGCATCTTGTTTTATACTGTTGCTATATATTAGAATTTAGCTTAGATATGCAGAACAGGATTTCAAAGCCCTTGGCACTAGTGATACTTTTAACTAATAATCAGGTGACCGATAAGACCTTTGGGCCTCTTCTTAAATAAATTATGCTATGAGAAAATTAAAGTACTTAAACTATTTAAAAAAAAATTAAATATTGATTTATTTTAATTACATGTACGTTTGTGTAGTTAAAGCTGACATGAATTAATGAATATAGTATAATTCTATATGTCCGCCATATTTCTATATATAGTATATAGGACATCAAGAAGAAATGAAATAACGTTTTGGAACACCACGCAGTGCTAAAAATTACAATGAACATACCATACAGTAGTAAATCATTCTAAAAGCTTTGGATAAATAAATATAGAATGCCTTTTCTTTATTTGCAGTAAATATGTCAAAACTATACAAAAACGCGGAGAAATATTTCATCTATTATCTATTGATAAAATGGAATAAGCAAAGGGTATAAAATCTATACCATTCACACTTACTTCAAGCAAAATGCAAATATATAAATACTACTGTACTTATGCAGATGACATGTATGCTCGCCATGAAAACGCATCGAATGCGGACGATTATTTACCTGGGTCTACTCGTAATATCTGTAAAGGATCGCAGATGTACGTGTACACTTGTCGAAAATACTCTAAGTAGTACATGTAGTAAAACTCCCTTTATTTGCATAATCCATGAAACAAAACCATAAGCTCCATTTGTATTCCAACAGTAAATACCATTGTACAGACTGTGACACACTTAGCCCGTGCCGATCAGCTATCTTCAATCAGGGGAAGTATCAGAGTATAATATTTACCCTGTATTGTGCATGAATCCTTATACCGTATGCTTTACTGGTCAGAGTATTGCAGATTTATAAATCAGAAAATCATTTAGGTACATAAATTGTTCATGCATATATAATTTGCACATACAACACTGTACGAGTGTATGGGATGGGAGAGAGAGAGAGAGAGAGAGAGAGAGAGAGAGAGAGAGAGAGAGAGAGAGAGAGAGAGAGAGAGAGAAGATGTGAGTGAAAATAAATGAACTTGAGAGGAGAGAGGGGGGATTCGAACGATGATCTTGTGATGATCTTGTAATAATCGTGCTCTTATTAAGACAAATGATATCGTTAATTCTATAAAAGAGAACGTTAACTCAATGTTGCTCTCATTAATTGATAATGAAGATTTATTTGATTCATTTAAAGCACACAATAATTGAAAATTAAACATATCTTTAAATACTGTTATTTTCAATTACTTCATTTTATGCTAATTTGGCATTCAATAGATCTTATATATCTATGCCATTTTGCGTTATTACATTCTGTGTTGAACTCGATGCAAATTGTACTAATGCAAAATGTAATAATTGAATTTATCATATTATGCGTCGTTATCAAGCACATAGAATCAAGGAGAGGGGACAAGAGTGTCTGTTCCCCACCTTTAATAATATCCAATTTTTGTTATTTTGTAATGCAAATAAAAGATATATTGGGTGACAACCCCCGTCCCCCCACTTGACCCCAGCTTGAAATTTCTGATATAATAGTAGAAGACACACATCACCACCAATTAAGAAAATGAAGATCTTATGAGGCGCTCATAGTAGAGGACTCTAACCACCCATCCCACCCCCAACGATTGACGAAAATGAAGTGTAGGGGGAAATTATTGAGGCAGTCAAAGTAAAAGACTCTTTGACCCTTCACCCCCACATTAGGACTTTGAACATCGGACAAAACATCTTGGTTTGTTTGGGTTTTTTGTTTTATTTTATTGCTGTTTTCGTTCATCTTTTTCTAATTATTATTTTGAATGGCAAGAAATTTTGAAGAATCCAATTTTCCATTTTTTCTTCCTGTTGTACCCCCACCCCCTATGAAATATGACGATACATGTCTGGTTATTACATGTACATTTTGCTTTGCAACACATGCATGTATACTAATTGTATGGTGTAGAATTGCACCCTTTACCAAGTTTCCTTCATTTACACAGGGTAAGGAATGGTAAACCAAACTCACAAAACAAAATGCATAAAGACCAAGATATTTTTAAGCACAGGAACTTCATTCACGAATACATAAATGCATGTATTGCAGGACTATATCATATGTGTGTTTTAACGTTTCTGTAACATGCCATAATGATTATTTTCAGGCTTGAGTGTAATTTATTCATAAATATTTTCATTTCGTAGATCTGGCGCAATGGATATACAATATATACTGAAAATAGACATACCGCTGTACGTCCAAATTTCAAATGAAAATGTATTCGATTAGATGCTAGTATTCATAAATCAGTAAAATTCGTGTTGAAGTTTTATTTGATATGATACAGTGTCAATATACTGTAATGCATTAGTAGAATATGCAAAAGGCAAGAGTATAAACCTTTTCCTTTTTCATTATTAGTATCAATATATATATGATCACGAAAAAACATTATATAATTTATATCTGGATTTATATAGCGATTTAGATATCAATAGAAACAAAGTGCATAGTTTGGGGGAGGGGTTTTAATGAGTCTGATGAAATTAAAAGAAGGAACCCCACATTTGCATTCAAACTAGATGTACTTCAAAATGAATTCATTTCTTCTGACTGAAAGCATTATTCTAAATTCGGGAACGAATCTTGCATACAAAATCAGTAATAAGGGACACACATAAATTCGAGCTCCTTTAGAATTTAATAAAATGCAGATATGCACCTTTCTTTCAACAGGAATTGATATGTTGTTTCAGGCATGTATACAGGGGGTTGGGGTGGGCAGGGAGGCTGGTCTGCTCTCCCCACTTTTTTGACAATTTACTTTTTTCCGTTATTCTAACATACAAAGTCAGTATTTTCTACATGCACAGTTCAAACTAATATTTTTTTAATTTAAATTTGTAATGAATACAATTATAAGCATCAACTCCTGTAAGTTTCCAATATATTGTCAATCAATTTTTTTTAAATAGCTGGAAATTTTTAATGCTTGTAAGCTTACATTTATATCAGTGATCAATTTTCTTTCCTTCTGTGAAATGATATATTGTACATCGAAGTAGGACGCTCTCTCTCTCTCTCTCTCTCTCTCTCTCACCTGTTCAATCAATGAATATGGATATACAGAGACCGTAAATAATTATATGGTTCCCAAAGAGACAATAAAACTATATTTTCGTTTATATATTTCCTTTTATATTTGTCTTTGTGTAATCAACTGTTTATTATGGATTGCAAATGTAATACCCGCATTTTCACACAGCTGTATATTTCGATCATTATTCCCTTATTTGTATATCCAAGTTTGTAAATTGTGAATTGTGCACGCAATATATCCAACCAGATGCTCAGTGTATATGATTAGATTCCCGATTACTATAAACTACAAAACCTCGACCAGACAAACATTCAATACAGGAAAAAATTTCGACTCTGACATCTCCCCTGATTGAAGACACCCTGTTTGGCACGGGAGAAGTGTGTCGCAGTCTGTATAATGGAATGACAACGTGTTGTAAAGTTCTAACGAGATACAAATGGAGTTTATCATTTTGTTTCGTGGATTTATCAGAATAAAGAGAATCTAATATTTTCGGTAAGTGCACATCTCCGGTACATGTTGAATAGACGTCCGTATTTGATACGTTTGGGGGGGGGGGGGGGGGGGGGGGGCGAATATGCCATGTGCGTTACATATTATGCATATGGCATACACCTGTATTTTACAAGAATTGATATAAATAATAGATTTTATGCCCTTTGCTTATTCCATTCTATCAGTAAGTAATTGGCAAATGATTTCTCCGAATTTTTTTCAAAATAAACTGCAAATACGTGCATGCACTTGCAAGTATGCAAGAAAAGCTTGTGTTTTTTTGGGTTTTTTTTTGCATTTTTGTCTGAACTATCTAAACTTTCAGAATGTTGCATTGGTATACAATAAATATTTTGTAATTTTGAGCAAAGTATAATGTTTTAAAATGTGATTTTACTATCGGAGATGTGCACTGGTCGAGTTCACCTAGAAAAATCACTCGGGTGTGACAATCACATTTGGGGTATAAACGGGTAGAGTAAATTAGGCTACCTGAGAGAAATATGGCGGATAAGATGAGGAAGGTGTACGTATTTATTAATTCATGTCAGCTTTAAGAACATACACGACGTTTCTCAATAATATAATATATGATTTTTCGTGATATTTCTCGCACACTTTACTTGCATTCTATATCGTTTCTAAAAACAATCTTGGGTTATATTACCATGTCTGTTTTAGTGTTAGCAGACTTTGATAGTTCCTGGTTGTTGTACGGAAAAATTTTAAAGTCAGGTCTTATGTATACATTCAGTTGTATACAGGAAAATTAGTGTAGACCGGTCGCGGTAGCTCAGTGTTATAGTATTTGATTCTTCACCGGGAGGTTGCGAGTTCAAGCCCCGCTCGTGTCATGATCGCATGAAACATAGCTAGTGATTGCTCCTTCCCCAAACACTCGGTATTTAGAAGCGAAAATCTGACCAGAAATAAAAGGCTGTTTGAATGTCAGGGTCACTTGTGGTTGTTATCGCGCCTAGTGAAAGGTGAAGATAACGAACAGTGATCGATCTCATAACTACTATAAAGGTGAAGATAACGAACAGTGATCGATCTCATAACTCCTATAAAGGTGAAGATAACGAACAGTGATCGATCTCATAACTCCTATAAAGGTGAAGATAACGAACAGTGATCTATCTCATAACTATTATAAAGGTGAAGATAACGAACAGTGATCGATCTCATAACTACTATAAAGGTGAAGATAACGAACAGTGATCGATCTCATAACTCCTATAAAGGTGAAGATAACGAACAGTGATCGATCTCTTAACTCCTATAAAGGTGAAAATAACGAACAGTGATCGATCTCATAACTCCTATAAAGGTGAAGATAACGAACAGTGATCGATCTCATAACTCCTATAAAGGTGAAGATAACGAACAGTGATCGATCTCATAACTACTATAAAGGTGAAGATAACGAACAGTGATCGATCTTATAACTACTATAAAGGTGAAGATAACGAACAGTGATCGATCTCATAACTACTATAAAGGTGAAGATAACGAACAGTGATCGATCTCATAACTACTATAAAGGTGAAGATACCGAACAGTGATCGATCTCATAACTACTATAAAGGTGAAGATAACGAACAGTGATCGATCTCATAACTACTATAAGCAATACAAAATAGAGAGTTGGGCAAACACGGACCCTGGATATACCAGAGGCGGGATCAGGTGCCTAGGAGGAGTACAGAGTAGACATTCCCTGTCGACCTGTCAGACCCGCCGTGAGCTCTGTATCTTGATCTTTCTTTTACAGAATACAGTCGATTATACCTAACGCTGATTTGACATTGGCATTTTTGGTTGTGTACGACTTACAAGGTCATTATTGTATGTACTAGTATATTCTTTATAAACTTATCAGTTTAACGTTTCTAATCAATGATAGGATATTAACCAACATACTTGTAATATCAGAAAACGAGTATAATTATGTTCCCCAAACAAAGTTTGGGAACATATTGTTTTTACTCTGTTTCTTATTATTATTATTATTATTATTAAGGTCTTCCGTTTCCAACGGAAGACCTTCTAGTGATTCTACTGTTTATTATTATTAAGGTCTTCCGTTTTCCAACGGAAGACCTTCTAGTGATTCTACTGTTTATTATTTTTTTTTTTCCCTTTCGTCTCCGAGACCGTTGGAAGGATTTTCCTGAAACTTTCACAGATTGAAGAGAACGAGTGTACCTCGAGGCATTTTTTTCATTCTTTCAAAATTCACTTCCGTTCGTGAGATTCGTCCGATTTTCCGGTTTTTGTCAGCAACTTTGTCCGGGGGTAAACTTGAAAACCACTAAAGATAATCGAATGAAACTTTCAGGGATGATAGATCTATTTTCTCTATGGTGCATGCACGTAATATTTTTTGTCGCCGTCACTTCCGGTCGTCACCGGAAGTGATTAAATGAATCATCAATTTCAAACTTTTTTCCTTCAAATTGAAACCTATTTCGGTTTACTATATCTCGTTTTAATTCTCAAAAAATGTTGACCCCACCGGAAGTTGAATCTCCAACTTCCGGTTATAGCAAAGAAAGACTATTCATTCTCTCATTTTTCAGTGCCATAAATCTCGCTTATGAAAACTAGTTAATGAGTTGAGTTTTACATATATTATAGTCACTATAAATGTCTAGAGTAACGTCAAATATTTTTGTAAAATTCACTTCCGGTCGGCAAATACGGCTTATTAACTGTTTTCGTTGTCTAGCGTTTTTCTCAGAAACGGTAAAAGATAGAGTCACCAAATTTTTAGAGTTAATAGATCTCACTTTGTAGGCGTGCAATAGGGGGCTAAGAATGTCGGGCGTCACTTCCGGTCGTCACCGGAAGTGATTAAATGAATAAAAAATTCCAAACTTTTTTCTTTGAAATTGAAACCTATATCGGTTTATTAGGTCTCGTTCTAATTCTCAAAAACTATTGACCCCACCGGAAGTTGAATCTCCAACTTCCGGTTATATCAAAGTAAGACTATTCATTCTCTCATTTTTCAGTGCCATAAATCTCGGTCATAAAACAAGTTAATGATTTGAATTTTACATATGTTATAGACACTATAAATGTCTTAGAGTATGTTTAAATATTTTTGTAAAATTCACTTCCGGTCGTGAGATATGGGGTGGACATATTCAAACCTTGTTTTTTCAGTTTCTCAATAATGAATACAGATAGACGCTTGAAACTTGTAGAGTTGATCAACTAACATCAGTCCATTGTACACATACATTCAATTTTTTTGTCCGTCACCTCCGGTCTATACCGGAAGTAATTTAAAAAATGTCGACTTTCCGATTTCTTCGAGTGATTTCTCAGAGATGGCTGGACATATTTTCTTGAAATTTTTAGGAATAATGTCTTATGAAATGACCTTGCTATAATTATTTTTGTTTTTACAAAATTCACTTCCGGTCGGAAAATATGGCCGATTTTCTGTTTCTCAAAAGGAATTTTGTCCAGCATTTTTCTTGGAAAAGGTAAAATATAGGTTCGACAAATATTCAGGGATGATCAATCTCCGTTTGTAACCGTGCTGTAGGGGGTTGAACATGTCGACCGTCACTTCCTGTCGTCACCGGAAGTGATTGAAATAATCGTAAATTTCAAAAAAATTCTTTTAAATTGAAACCTATACTTGTTTATTAAGTCTCTTTCAAAGTGTCAAAAGAATATTGACCCCGTCGGTAGTCAAAACGACTACTTCCGGTTTCTTGATAAAATACTTTTTTACTTTTCGTCTCTTTGTCCCCATAAATCTCGCTTATATTTGAAGTCTTTCATATGATTCTCACATGTCTTAAGAACAGTATCAACTTCTAGAGTTTTGACTATTTTGTTTTTCTAAATTGACTTCCGGTCGGTAGTTACCAACTACTTTTTCTTTCTTTAGTTTACAATGTACTTCTTTTTGTTGAGAACTCTTTCAGATAGAAACGTGAAATTTTCAGGGAATAGAGACAGTAAAGAGTCGCTGTCATTTATAGGAAAACACATCTGAATAGTACTTCCGGTCGTCACCAGAAGTTACAAGAAATGAGTAAAAAATTCGATAATACATTTCTCACTTATTGTTCAAGTACACTCTCTGATATATTTGAATGGTTTTCGTAGGATCAGAAAATTCTTTACCGGAAGTGAACAAACGGAAGACCTACTCATTACTAGTAATGAGTGTCTAGTTAAGGTCTTCCGTTACCAACGGAAGACCTTATAGTGATTCTACTGTTTATTATTATTTTTTTTTTCCCTTTCGTCTCCGAGACCGTTGGATGTATTTTCCTGAAACCTTCACAGATTATAGAGAAGGATGGTACCTCGAGGCATTTTTTTCATTTTTTCAAAATTCTCTTCCGGTCGCAAGAGATGTCCAATTTCCGTCTTTTTACAAGACATCTTGTCCAGCGTTTTTCTCAGAAACAGTAAAAGATAGAGTCACCAAATTTTCAGAGTTAATAGATCTCACTTTGTAGGCGTGCAGTAGGAAGTTAAGAATGTCGGCCGTCACTTCCGGTCGTCACCGGAAGTGATTAAAGGAAACATGAATTTCAAACTTTTTTCCTTCAAATTGAAACCTATTTCGGTTTACTTTATCTTGTTATAATTCTCAAAAAATGTTGACCCCACCGGAAGTTGAATCTCCAACTTCCGGTTATATCAAAGAAAGCCTATTCATTCTCTCATTTTTCAGTGCCATAACTCTCGGTCATGAAACGAGTTAATGAGTTGAGTTTTATATATATTATAGTCACTATAAATGTCTAGAGTAACGTCAAATATTTTTGTAAAATTTACTTCCGGTCGGCAAATACGGCTTTTTAGCTGTTTTCGTTGTCCAGCGTTTTTCTCAGAAACGGTAAAAGATAGAGTCACCAAATTCTCAGAGTTAAAAGATCTCACTTTGTAGGCGTGCAGTAGAGGGTTAAGAATGTCGGCCGTCACTTCCGGTTGTCACCGGAAGTGATTAATGAATCATAAATTTCAAACATTTTAGTTTCAAATTGAAACCTATATCGGTTTACTGGGTCTCGTTCTAATTCTTAAAAAATGTTGACCCCACCGGAAGTTAAATCTCCAACTTCCGGTTATATCAAAGAAAGACTATTCATTCTCTCATGTTTCAGTGCCATAAATCTCGGTCATAAAACAAGTTAATGATTTGTATTTTACATATGTTATAGACACTATAAATGTCTAGTGCAAATTTAAATATTTTTATAAAATTCACTTCCAGTCGTGAGATATGGGGTGGACATATTCAAACCTTGTTTTTTCAGTTTCTCAATAATGAATATAGATAGACGCTTGAAACTTGTAGAGTTGATCAACTAACATTAGTCCATTGTACACATACATTCAATTTTTTTGTCCGTCACTTCCGGTCTATACCGGAAGTATTTGAATAATTGTCGATTTACCGATTTCTTCGAGTGATTTCTCAGAGATGGCTGAAATTTTCAGGTATAATGTCTTATGAAATGACCTTGCTATGATTCTTGTTGTTTTTACAAAATTCACTTCCGGTCGGATAATATGGCCGATTTTCTGTTTCTCAAAAGAATTTTCTCCAGCATTTTTCTTGGAAAAGGTGAAATATAGGTTCATCAATTATTCAGGGATGATCAATCTCCGTTTGCAGGCGTGCAGTAGAGGGTTGAACATGTCGACCGTCACTTCCTGTCGTCACCGGAAGTGATGAAAAGAATCGCAAATTTCAAACTTTTTCTTTTAAATTGAAACCTATACTAGTTTATTAACTCTCTTTGAACGTGTCAAAAGAATATTGACTCCGTCGGTAGTCAAAACAACTACTTCCGGTTTCTTGATAAAATACCTTTTTACTTTTCATCTCTTTGTCCCCATAAATCTCGCTTATATTTGAAGTCTTTCATATGATTTTCACATGTCATAATAAAAGTATCAACTTCTAAAGTTTTGATAATTTTGTTTTTCAAAATTGACTTCCGGTCGGTAGTAAACTACTACTTTTTCTTTCTTTAGTCTACTTGTTTTTGTTGAGAACTCTTTCAGATAGAGACGTGAAATTTTCAGGAAATATAGACAGTAAAGAGTCGCTGTCATTTATAGGAAAACGCATCTGAATAATACTTCCGGTCATTACCGGAAGTTACAAGAAATGAGTAAAAAATTCGATAGTACACTTCTCATTTATTGTTAAAGTACATTCTATGATATATTTGAATGGTTTTTGTAGGATCAGAAAACTCTTTACCGGAAGTGGTCTAACGGAAGACCTACTCATTACTAGTAATGAGTTTCTAGTTATTATTCTTTTTCTCCGGTACTTTTTTGTCCGGTAGTGTTCTCAGAAACTACAAAAGGGATCGATATGAAACTTTCCAGGATGATAGTATAGCGTTTGTAGATGTGCATAGTGATAGTCATTTTGTCTGCACGTGCATGCACGCGCGTGCACGTGCATTACAATTTTGGTACAAAAAATGGAAAATCAGAATATTGAAGGAAGCGATATAAAACCTAAATAGGATGATAGTATATCATTTGTACATATGAAAAATAATAGTTTTTTTGTCAGCACGCGCACGCATGCGCGTGTACGCGCATTACAAAATTTGTACACTAACTTTGGAATCAGTCTAACTTTTTTGTTGTTCATTGAAATGGCTTGAAATTCATATCATAGGTAGATATTGAGACCCTTAACTGATTTGCATGGTCAAAATTACCAATTTGCACGCGCATGCACGTTCGCTTCCTTTTGATTGGATAATACTAAAACGTTTGTAACTATCTTATTTATGAAGCGAATGAGATGATATTCACAGCATACGTAGACAATATGTGTATCTATATATTGGTGTAACAAAAAAATGCCAACGCACACGCGCATGCGCGTGCAACGTTTTTTAAATGTTCAATTTTTAAAGGACAATAACGTTTTTGTTTTTCATCAAATTATATTGATATTAATGGTTTAGATGTGTCTTGGTACTCCTTACAAATTGCTATGGTTAGAATTACTGCTCAGCACGTGCATGCACGTGTGCTGAATTCTGATTGGACGATTTTAAAATCGCTATAACTTCCTTATATTTGGTGGAAACGTTATGAAATTCACACTGTGGGTATATGATACAAATGCCTGATGAACGACATCAACAAAAATTCGGAATCATACACGCGTGCGCGTGTATGCGCGTGCAACGCTTTCTTTCATTTTTTGGTACTGAAATGACCATATTGAACGTACTACATGTAATTAAAGGCTAAAATAAAATGATGTTTTGCTATAGATTCACAAGGACATCACTTTTTAATTGGGGGAGGTTTGGGGAACATATGTAACGGTCCCCGTTACAATTAGAACTAGTTTCGTTTGAATTTCACAAGCAGTTACGATGATAGTTGCAACGTGCCCGAGGTCTATTTCTCTCATGATGAAATAAAAATATAGTTCCGGAATTTTACTGCATTTATTACAGTAATCAGGTAAAAAGAAGCCACAATTACAGGTTAACAAGGAAAATATGTATTGGTCTCAGTTGGTGAACAATATTCATTATGTTGCGTTATATAAAAGGACGAAAGGGGGGAGGGGGTTCAAAGGTCGACTGACACCCAACGATGTAGGATCTGTATCTGGACAGTAATTTGGTAATAATTTCCATTTCAGAATTTAAGAAATATTGGTGTCTAATAACTGTTACCCAACTTACATGTTGAATTATCTCCGCTAGCTTACTCTGGCGTTTCAACTCAACGTAACGCCATACCCTCAACGCAATGCCCCTGGTGTCGTCTTTTACACCGAATGCCCAACGTTACTAATGTACACAGTGACATCTGCGCATGTGACGTCACGTTCTCTGGTGATTGTGCCAAATTTGGTACCCGGAAGTATGGAGTTACCAATGTCGATTCGGTAGGCTGTATAGCGTTGAGTGCCAGTCGCCAGTGACTATAATTGATACAAACAAGGTAAGGAACATCAATGGTTGATTGAAGGGATCTCTGCACCAAAGTCACCAACACGTGCACCGATATAGTATACAACATTTCTCACATCATCACCAGTGTGAGATCGACTTTACCCATGTGAGACAGCCATGTGAGATTTTTCTATATCATATACCTAGTAGTGTATCAGCCCTGATACACCTATCTTGGCTAGGGTGAGACAGCTGCAAGTAGGTAGGGCTGTCTCGCCCTAAGGGCCGAGATATCTCTGTCTCGGCCCGTTGTCAAGGGGCTGTCTCGCCCTCAAATTTCAAATGGCTATTTCTTCTTTAATCTTTTGAAATCTAACATAACTACATGAAAAAATGATGTTAGACACAATTTTTTTCATATATAATACTTTCTTCCACGACAAAATTTAATTTAAGCAGAAAAATTAAATAAAAACGTTTTTGAAAACAGCGCTAAATTGTAGCGAGTATCTAAGCAAAGGGGGGTAACCCAAGTAACAATTGTTTATTTAGAACAATAACACGTTTAACTTCATTTCAAAACAATCAACGTTCTAGGTGACAGAAAACAGTAGGAGGATTATGGAGGGTGATACTGAAGCATTTTCAGAAATCCCCGGTCCTAATGGAGATAAAATGTTAATTTACAGCAATTTTGATGTAGAAAACTGTTTTAAAACGATTTCTGAAATCTAAAATCCCGAGGACTTGGCAATAAAACGAGAAAACCATTATCTTCCGACATATTTCAACGACTTATAGATGCTAAACAGATGGGAAACGGTAAAAAAAAAAAACTTACTTCAGTATAAGGTAACATTCCTTAAGCAAAGAAATAGCAGCATCAGATCTGTAAACATTCCCGTTCATACGATGACGCCACGTAAACAAAGTTCTACAACTCTTACAAATTATATGAAATATTGAAAACGGGCGAGTTTGGTAAATCCGAAAAAATAAATAAAAATCAGCAATGGAATAAAGCTACAAAACCCAGACTTTAGCATGTTTCACAATGTCAATAGTACTGGAAACGTAACCATTAAAGTAAACTCTCTGAAGGAATGAAATAGTCAAATATCGTTGTACAGTATACCATGTATTTATGTTTGGGTCAATGACCCCCCCCCCCCCCCCCCCCCCAATTTAAAAAAAAATGTTTATCAACTTGTTGTGTTTTAGGTATATGATATAAACAATATCACACTCTAATGTTGATCTCGGACCTGGGATTGCCCCTCGAGTGATCTCGGCCCTCGCCCTTCGGGCTCGGGCCGAGATCAACTCTCGGGGCCAATCCCAGGTCCGAGATCAACATTAGAGTGTGATATTCTATATGTCTCACACTGCTGCGACGTCATTTGATTGTGACGTCATATATTTTCTATGATTTACGTTACACGGTGAAGATTTTTAAATTTTAATGTAGTATAGCTTTCTGGTGGACAACCTTGGGTTTTTTAGTTTACACTTACAGTGTAAACCATTTTCGGGTATGCTCTTTCTGCCTATCTAATTAGTTTTTGCATCGAAGTTCAAATGAGGATTTTGATATTCTAAAATTTTCTGAAAGCTCCTAATTTTATGCACTAAACTGTAGTTAAAATGTGAGAAAAATAATCCTTCATTATTTACTCGTGTGGGATAGGGAAATTCCACCTCTGGAACAAGATTCGCTGTCTAGGACTCGGCAAAGCCTCGTCCAAGACTGCGAATCTTGTCCCCTCGGTGGAATTTCCCTATCTCACACTCGTACTAATGAAGGATTCTATTAGTCACCAGTCATGGTTATTATCCCGACTCTGATAGGAAATACACAAGCATTTATAGCTTTATGTATACATGTAATACGTATATATCGATGACGGCACACTCAATACTCCTGTATTATACATCGTAGATTTATAGCGTTAACTTTATCAACACAAAGACGTGCATATTACAGTTTTATAAATGTCTATTACCACTGACAATAGGTGAGAGATTCATTTTCAGGGAACACAGATAAATGCTAGATCAAGGAAAGAAAATCGTGTTTATTTCAAAGTATTTTTAATTTCCGTGTTTGGGGTTTTGTAGGATCGGAGAAGATGTAGGCGATGATGATTTTAATTTTCTTTAATGGCGCACCGGTGATTTCGTATCATTCGGATTCATCCCCCATCTTATCTATGTCCCACAGTTTAAAGGACCGCAACTATGATATAGAAGAAAATGATGAAACACGATTCTTTAAAAAAACCCATCAAATCTGACACCATCTGTACATTAGAAAAATACCACATCACTCCCACACATTAGAAAAATACTAAATGAGTAGGTATGTTTGTCCATAAGCACGCATATTGTCAATTGATCTAATGATGAAATACTTACTTTTCTCAGTCATTTGAAGCATTTTAACTAGCTATAAACAATATCATATGATACACTGTGTCGTTTTGAATACTTCTGATTTTTAAAAACAATATATAACTATAAGCGTGCCTCGGAAAGATTTTTTCGACATAACTGTTTAAACGACATTCATTTTCAAAACGGTAGACTACTGGTTCTGCTGTGCACACCGTCCCCTTTAACATTAATAGAACTGCCTATTATCATGTATAGGATAGCAAAATAAAATCGTTAGGACGATTTAGAAAATAGTGCATTGTAAGAACGATTTACTTTACTTTG
This sequence comes from Ostrea edulis, assembly GCF_947568905.1. Lineage (NCBI taxonomy): Eukaryota > Metazoa > Mollusca > Bivalvia > Ostreida > Ostreidae > Ostrea > Ostrea edulis. The sequence goes on from NC_079164.1 coordinate 62,876,240, forward strand.
GTAAATCTGTGGAATATTTTAGGAGATTGTAGAAAACACAAGAGTTTCTGCAATGCATATCTGTTTACTTATTGTGTTTTTCAGAGTCACAACTAAACTTGACACAATGCATACTTGTGTTAAGATATCATTGTATGATATTGTTTAGACTATCTAAAGTTAACATAGAAGAAATAAATATATACTAGTTATACGCCCCTGTAATTATAGCTAACAGATAACTGAGTCCAACTGTTTGTAAACTTTATACTAGTCATGATCTGGAGTAGGTCATATACTCGTACATCTAAATCAATATTAAAACAATTTGAAAAAAAAATCTTTTCAGAGGCAAGGTTACAATACACATAAATACTTCATAAAATGTATTCTTATTTGAAGATGGTAGTCCAAAATTAACAAAATTAATCTCCAAATTATTCTTACTGTTCAAGGAATTTTCTAAAATCGTTCTAGCGATTTTTAAAAGTAAATCATCCTAACGATTTAATCGTAATATATCTATTTCATTCAAATGTCAAAAACAGACTGCGGTGTTTGTTTACGTGGTATCTCGTTATGATAGAGTTCTGGTACATATGTACTATTCTAGAGGTTGCCGACCAGGTCTAAATTGCTTTTGATGTAAAGATCTCCAACTCCTCTGCAGATAAAAATGGAAATATCTGGCGAATAGATTAATGGTATTGTTGAAAACAGCAACACATACTAAGTCTTGTTATTATACACATGTCAGATAAAACACCATATTTGGATTAATGGTCGTGATTGACTGTACATTCAACTGCATGATCATTTGGGCCAATGACATACGCGTAAATGTCCTTTGGCAACGAATTTAACCATGTTAAGAGTTGATCAGTCGATATCAGTAATCTCACGTTAATAATCTAAAAAAATCTTACAAAATTTAAATATCTATATAAAAAAAAATGGCTTGTAGATTTTTCTCGATATGTATACCAGGATGTCGTCAAGGGTCTGTGGTAGTAACCTTGACAATTAACAACCATAATAGAAATCAAAATTGCATTACAGTGCACCATGCCCGTTGACGCCAAGTTTATTTTCTCACAAATAAACATGCAAACAAAGCAGTATTGATATAACATTGCGTATTCATACCAAATAAAATAATATAAGCCTCCTCCGCCTCCCAGAAAAAAACACCATAGATAAATAAAACAAATGTTTGAAAACCCTATGGAAACCTGTGCATCCGCGGCAATATTGCGTAGTAAGCAAAGAATTGAGTGGAGGAACCTCACTTTTGTACATGTATGTATTAAATATGAATACCATTTTCATGAAGAAATAAACTTAATAAAAATATTAATAGAAAACTCGACTTGCTCGTGAGTGTGTGCGCTAGAAAGCGAACACTCAATAATACACTGTAACCCTTCTATATACATTGTAATCGAACACGTTTGCCAAATACTGAAACTTCATTGGCTGTAGCTCAAATAAAAACTGAAACCTAGTAACAAGACACTTCCGTAATATTATTTACATGTCGTTAGGACAATTATTTCCCCCTATACTACCGGTACGTAACGCGAAAATCTTTTATTCTTTGGTCTTCCATTACTTAGCCCATGCCTGGGTCTATTTTAGATCTGCTGAAATCCCGAGCGATAACCGCGTGAACATATTAATTCTGCAAGCAAAAAATAAATCGGTAAGCAAAATGGCAGATGTGAATTATGCACCCTGTTGGGACGCAATTATAGCTTATAATAGGTTAAATTTGTTCTACAAGAAAATTACTTGGAACTTAGTGTTCTCCATAGGTTTCAGAAAGTTTCCAGTTTTACAATACATTTCCTTGAAGAAAGCATATGTTATGCTAGAGATATCAAAGATCCTTCCCTTTATGACATGTCAAACGTTGCAATATTATACAAATTCTGGTTTATATTCAATAATCTTGATGTTTATATGCGTAAATCTTGATTTATATTCGATAATCGCGATGTTTATATGCGAAAATTATGACTTATATTCGATAATCTTGATGTTTATATTCGATAGTCTTGATATTTATATTTCATAATTTTGATATTTGTATTCGTTAATTTTCGAATATGCATGGATCACAAGAGGGATTCGGAGTTTAACAATGGTGATATAGAGAGGATATCTATATTGCGTGTTTTGATATTTGGTTTATCCAACGAGTTGCTATGGTGCATATATTCGCGAGGCTTGCCGAGCGAATAAATACACCATATCAACGAGTTGGATAAACCAAAATATCAATACACGCAATTATAGATGTTCTATTTATCTCATGCGTCTTCTTTTTGCTTAATTTTGAGATGACCCCCAGTATGGTAGAAACAGCAGATTGAATTTATTTTGAATCCGTGAACAGGCGTCGTACTTATTAATCTTCCTTGCGCGGGAAAAAAATAGTGCGCTTATAATCGATCATGTATATTACAAAAGGGGATTTTTATAAAAGAAACCATTGAACAAAATTGTATTAGAAGGCATTATAGATTATAATTAATAATGATTTTGCCAATACAACATGATAACAACTATTAACCGAATATTTATTTTTTGACGTAGGCCTGACCTTCTGCGAAAGTTTGATGTTGCCGTCTTTTTGAAATAAACATGTGTAACAACGATCAATGAAAATAATATTTTAATGCAGCGTTATAAGAATGTTCAACAGTTTACAATGAAAAGTAGATGTGTTTGTGTATTTGGATTTTATTCACGTGGTTTCTTTGGATCTGAGGGCGAGAGGAATTCCTCGGGCACTTTAGTACATGTAAGTAAAGCTGTTGAGATTATAACATTCAATATGGCTCCAGAAAAAAGAGACTGTGCTTGTGAATGCTTGGTACCGCAGCATGTCGAGGTACTTTCGATTAGGCCTTCCAGTTGTCCGTTGATTCCTTGTCGATGATAATAGACTTAGTGTGGACATCTCTTTGTTTTCTGATCGTAATTCTTGAGTAGATTCTATTTCTAGTTATTGATAGAGTTGACATTTTTATGACCGTTAACTTGCATAATGGCAGTGGGAGGCAATATCATTTTAATTTTGTTATAAAAGAAATTCTAAATAAATACTATACAGAATAACAAGTTATACGCTTTATTTCACTTGCAATATACACCACACGTATGAGATAAGTAAGAAGACTTTTTGAAAATCTTATCGTTAGCCACAAATTCAAGGTACAGATTGCCAAACCAATATCCAAGTAACTCGGATTTGTTCATATGGCCCTGGAGTCATAATTGGGGTTTCAGTTCATCATTATATATATGTAGAAAAGAAAGCTTTGAAAATCTAAAAAAACCACAAGGGTACAGAAAGAAGCAAGCATATCTATGCAGTGTTACATGTATATCAATTAGGTTTGTTGATATATATTCTCTGGGGACAGGGCGAGACCACAGTGCGGATTTAAAGTTGAACGTTGATTATGTACATGTTTTGGAGAAATCTTTGAAAATCCACTTCTAAGGAACCACAAGGGTACAAATTGATGAATCAATGTAAAACCATGCTCATGTTGTGTTGGAGTGCTTGCCATAGCCCCAGAACCAGAATGACTCCAAAATAGAGGTTCAAACATAAACCCTAGTCATTAGCTCACCTGAATCAAAGGCTCTAGTAAGCTTAACTGATCAAACTGATGCCGTATGTCGTCTTTCAGAGTTCGATAAGGTTCTATATTTTCAGCTTCTTGAGAATCGCTTGGATTTTTACATACGCACTTAGTACAAAATATCCTTGGGTGAGGGGAATTCAAATTTTTTCAAACATAGGACTATTTAAAATATTAAGGGAAGATAATCAGAAAATAATTAGGATATTCAATTTACGTGGGGATCAACATGGACTATTGGTAAAAATTGACGGGCAAATTTTTTCAAATTGATAATTTTGACAGAGTGTTTAATTTTATGCTGTATTTTCAGCCAAACGACATTTTATTACGTACAGTGTACAACCACCTCATAAATATTACCGCAGACAAAATAAGTATTAATAGCCACAAAAAAAGGCATTGAATAGAGCTATTCAAGTGTATCATCATTCACGAAATCGTGCAAAGCGTTATCGCGCTGTGGTACAGTACACATTACATATCGAAGGTATTGTCCAGTCAATATCTTGAGACCCTTTTAATTCACCGTCATCAAGCTTCATACCGAAGTTGGCCATGGCAAATGATCTCCAACAATTTTCAGATCAAACTTCACCAGATTTACAGACCTTTATGTCAAATTTGAATGTTGAGCAAACAAGACTTTGAGAAGGCTGAGCTTGGTAGTCATGAATCATACACATGATGGTATTGACAATCAGATGACCCCATGAATCATACACATGATGGTGTTGACAATCAGATGACCCCATGAATCATACACATGATGGTATTGACAATCAGATGACCCCATGAATCATACACATGATGGTATTGACAATCAGATGACCCATTTTGATTTTCAGAACAGAGGTCACCTGGTTTAATATTCCAATATATCGAGAGCCTTTTGCTTGCCCATCAAATTTCTAACTGCTGTGAGGGAGAAACTTCGGACCTTGTGCTACAACATATGAAAAAAGTAGTGTAAATAAAATGCTAAAAATATGTCATACACACAAAATTATTTAATCATGATAAGGCTCCAACCGTTATGATTTCAAAAATATCACAACAACCTAAGTACGTTAGTTCGAGTCGCGCAGTGACTTCAAAAACGTTAGAATCATATCTCCTTAAGTAAAGTGAAACATAGTTCATGATTTTGGATCAGTAATTCAACGATATTTCATCCACAGATTGATAATTTAATCACATCTATAATGATATATAATTATTGACATATTTTAAATCAACACTATGATTTAACAATCTGAGAGGTTAAATATTCATCAAACCTGGAGAGATCCCAGAAAATGTCAATAATTGTTTTAAGATTGAATAAATCATCTTTGTTTACAGCTAGAGTGCAAAACCTGGTCGAAAGTGACTAGATACGAGAGAAAGTGACTAGATGCGCGATTTTTGTTTTGAATAATTTAAAACAGGGACACCTGGTCGGTCATTTTGGGTTACAGCTAGTGTGGAAGTTCGATTTGACACCAATTAAATGTTCTAACATTTTTTGTTTCATACCATAAAATGAATTTTAATATCAGGAAATACCTAAAACAACCAGAAAACAATGTCTCATAAATGATGTAGTTTTAATTTTACTACTGGTGAAATCTACTTCATCTCACACACCCAGCATATTAATAAAAGTACACAGGTCCACATCACATGATCAATTCAAGTTTAAACTGTAGGACGATTACAAAGCAAGTTCTTACAATTACATTTGTATTTATGAATGTTAGGGCATGCTTTAAATACCCTGTATATTAACTGGGTACATAGTTATAAAGAGGTTGGGTGTTTTTCTCTCTCGATAATTATGGAATTTATGGCGCCGGTGTCAGGATTGTAGGCCCCAGAATGTGGCTTTATAGTGTAAATGTATCAAACATTTTCTTTATTCATTACAATCTAGAATATAATCTTGATGTACAAAGTCTTTTAAAATAAGCTTTGAGGTACCTTCTGGAGTTGTGAAAGTCATGACGCCTGTGTTACGGGTTCAGGCCCCAGAGTGGCTATATCAATCGAATAGTAAAAATGCATTACTTGTACATCTTTGAAAATCTTCTTGAACACCTAACATACAAATCAGATCCATAAAGTATGGGTGGTATGTGGGATTCACCATGTCTGCTATCTTTCATTTCATCTTCACAATAACTTTGTAATGAAGATACATAGTTTGTCATTTTCTATAAATAATAACAATGTTATCCATTTATTTCCAATTCTAAAACAATTATAATCTTCAAATTACGTCCCCTGAATTGTTGCTTCCCGGACAAAATTTCAAACTGCTAGATAACTTTTGACGAATATGCAATCATTTCAAAGTTGATAAATATACATCTTTTTCAATATTCCTATTGACAGGGCATGACGCCTTCATATTGACAGGGCGTGGTGCCTTCCTGCTGATAGGGCGTGGTGCCTTCCTATTGACAGGATGTGGTGCCTTCCTATTGACAGGGCGTGGTGCCTTCCTATTGACAGGGCGTGACGCCTTCCTATTGACAGGGCGTGGTGCCTTCCTATTGACAGGGCGTGACGCCTTCCTATTGACAGGGCGTGCCGCCTTCCTATTGACAGGGCGTGGTGTCTTCCTATTGACAGGGCGTGGTGCTTTCCTATTGAAGGGTGTGGTGCATTCCTATTGACAGGGCATGGTGCCTTCCTATTGACAGGGCGTGGTGCCTTCCTATTGATAGGGTGTGGTGCCTTCGTATTTCCATACAGAGAAATCCACTCCCTTTTCGGTTTTTACAGAACACAGAAAACAACAAAGACTTTCCCCAACAATATCTGTTTGTTTAATTGCATGGTAAAATTGCTATAGAGGTTCCTTATAAGTCACACTGCTTTGTTATCCCCATTCCTGTCCAATCTTCTGCATTGTAACAGCGTCGTGTGTTACACGTGGAAACGTTTCTCTTTACTTTCGAACAGAAAAAAAAGATGCAATGTATGTCAATCAGCTCGACACTAATGTCATATCTCCTGGTTAATAATCATTGCCAAAACAATGTTAAAAATTCCAGGAAACAGAACGATTTTGTACATGTACAAGTAAAGCTCGAAACATTTTCTTTCAACATCAATTGCGGGCATGCAAAGTTAATTTTTATTTTCCACCTGAAGGATATAAATGTGTTTATTGAAGCAAAACGGTGACAATGTAAAAATAGATACTTTCACTTTAGATGTTACTTCAATCAAGTCAGTAGTTCTTCATGCAACAAATCTCAATGTATGTCTGACATTCCGCTGGTGATGTTACATGTAAAAGAAAAAAAGGTTTCAAGCAGTATTTTGCTCTTTTGCTAATAAAAGGCGAAGATAACGAACAGTGATGTAATGTATTTTCTTTATGTCGTCTAGAAAAAAACGAAAACAAAAACCGCTCTATTGTTTTCTCTCGAGAAATTTCGGCGTTATCTTTCATAGTCAAATTCGCCAAAACCATTAGGCTTGTGTATTTGCTAGAGCAACACACGCACACATACACGCGCGCTCACACAATATACACATTGTGTCATGACCCTAAAGCAAAGGCTTAAGTCATTTGGCCAAGGACAGAATCACTATTAAATAAAAATAATTCTTCGTCATTGTAGCAATTAACTTTAGAGAAATTTAATAAGTTCATACATGGCGTAGGAATTGCTTATGGTCACAGAGCATGACGTATCCTTTGAATCATGGTCATTTGGCCAAGGTCACTGGTAAGTCAAATTTAATATCATATCTCTTTGTTACTGTAACAGAAGGAATGGGAAACTTCATAGATGGCACAGGGGCTGCTTGTGACCATATAATGTTTTGACCTTGAATTAAGGTTTGTAGATCAATTCACTTGAAAAATGGTAGAAACATAGATAGACATAGTCATTTTAGTTGTTGATGTTTTGACCATTGGTTTAACTTGTGCATACTGGATTCCATTTTTTCAATGCCACGTTTCCCCATAAAAATATTTTCTGGAAAGTACACGTATGTCCATGATGCTTAGAAACCCAACATCGGATGATTTCCAAAAGTTAAGTTCTACGAGCATGCTCACTTTATTATGGGGCTCCGGGGGCTTGCCCCTCCAAAAAAAAAAAATTGATGTAGATGAGTGAATTTTGAATGGTATTCTAGAAACAGAATGATAAACTGGTAATCTTTTATATGTACGTACATGTAGTTTTAAAAGGCGATTCTGGATCGCCAACCTAAATCTACCACTCATTTGGGGTACAAAAAAAAAAAAAAAAAAACAAAAAAAAACAAAAACAAAAAAACCCAAAAAAAACCCACGTTCTCGGATAAATCTGTCGAATCCCAAAGTGACAGATTTTTTAAATCGGCACTAACTATTTCTTTAATTCTCAGGAAAATTAAAGATGCCAAGTAATAGACTATCATTTACAAATATATACATTTATATATAAAAACTTTGTTAAAGTGATTCTCACATGACAGGTGAAAATCACATGAACACCTATGGAAAAGAATCCTTTAAGAAAAATGATATCGATCTATCCAATACGATATTAACTTTAGGTGAAAATAGTCTAACATTAGTTGTTGTTTTTTTTAAATGCTATAGAACAATTTCTGTGGAATTTTATGAAAATTCTAAAGGAATTTCAATTCAGTACGAAAATTTAGTTTTATAGAAATATCTTTTTCTGTGAGAATTTCTGATTTAGGTAACCTTTGTTAATTTTATTCTCCGGTAATATTGTTTATCAAATGTCTGTTTTGGTCCTAATTAGGATGACAATTCTAAACTACACAATTAGTGGAAGTGTGTCCATAAATTAGTTGTTTAGTAGGATTAATTGATTGTTTGTTTGTTTTACGTCTCGTCGAGAAATTTTCACTCATATTGAGACGTCACCAGCCGTAGGTGAAGTACCACAAATTTATACTTATGTTTAGCGCTCTGGGTCGTAGCAGCGTATTAGGTTTGACGCGGCCATGGTACGAGTGGGACTCGGAACTCACAACCTCCCGATTACGAAGCGAATACTCTACCATTGAGCTACATTGCATAGTAGGTGTGAAAATAAAACAATGAATAATTTTATCAAATAATCATGGATCTACTACACCTATGTACAGAGTAATAATTAAATGCATTCCCCGCCATTTTCTTTCAGATGGCAAAAATCTTCTGTATTTTAAGTCGTTGGGACCCGCTTATACTTCAGAAAAATCAAAGAATGTTAAAAAATTTCAGGGTCTGAAATGGTTGTTGTCACACCCAGTGTTTCATTTTTCCTCGTAGGATTTGAAAGGCGGTATTTTTCACCTGCCAGGTGAGAGCCGCCTGTCATAATGATATTATTGAAATGTGCAAATGACAGACCAGGAGGAATGGTGGGCGCCGATTTGCCACTTGAGACTTAGCAGGTTTATCCGAGAACGTGTTATAAAATGAATTACATGGAATTTTCTAGTGTTCCCCATGGAGGTACAAAAGTTTAAACATTTTCAATTCAATGATTATAATGGATGACTTTCAAATGAAATCAAATCAACCCACATACAGTATATGCTGTGTCGAGAATTTGAAATATAATTTCTCTTAAATTCCACTGATGCTGTTGCATGAATAACCAAAATTCACGAGTAAGATGTTAATTCATCTTGAGAGAGCAATATACATGTAGTCGATACAGAAGAAATAAATTTTTGGTCTCCAAATTTGATTGAAATTAAATTAGCAAGAGGTCTGATGAGTTTTTGTTGGATCGGAGAGAAATAAAGTGTGGGCGATACGAGTTTTAATTTTCTTTCATGGCGTGTTGGTGTTTGAATGAGCATAGTACATTTAGAAGAATTCCTTTTCGACGATTGGTCTCTACCTATACATCAGAAAAACAAACAGCCTCGCACTTTGTTCACCGACTGTACACTTCTAGCGTCATTCCGCCTGTCAATTATACCATCTAACTGGCATAGTTGGAGAGAGAGAGAGAGGGGGGGGGAATCTAAGAGTTAAATACTACTCTGTAGGACCTCAGTTTTACATTCCTGTATCACGGAAACCTCAGACGAGAATTCAACAAAACAGAGATATTCGCTTGATTTCTCCACGCATGATATAACTTATATTGTTGAAGGAGGACTTTATTTAATATTAATGCTTCTTTCGAAAGTTAGAACATTTCAAAGTAAACAATACTGGAGCGACATCCGGAACACAATCCTAATAAACTTTGATGAAGGCTTTAAAAGAAAATTAGACGTATTTTTACAGCTGTACTTGCATACATCAAAGCTAATTGGATAACTACAAAAAAAAAAAAAAAAAAAAACACCACTAAATCTATTCATGGAAGAGTATTTTTTTCTCCTCATTTTTCTTTTCATTAATTGAGAGAAAGAATTAGGCGATTTGTACGGAAGAAGATCAATTATTCCGTCAGATTTCTCTATCAGAAAATTTTTCTATGCATTTAATCTAAAGATAGCAGACCAGACTAATCTTTCTCTCTCTCTCTCTACGTAAAACAACACTTAAATGTCTTAATTCCCGAATTAATTGCTAATTTCTTGCTTTTACGGATAACAATTCTTCGTCTAATATTCGAATTAACCTTGTATCCACTGTCGTAATGTGATCAAAATATCCCATTGAAAGGCAGAATGTACAAAACGTAAGTAAATTAACGGAGGAAAAGGCACGGTTGATTTATTGTCTAGGCCGTGCATTGGTACACTATTGGTCCATTAGGTCCTGTAATTGAATGAGTAATATCAAGTTTTGACGGGCAAAATGTCCACGAGTTCCTTGTAAAAGACTAAAATGTTTTTATTACTGACAATTAAATGCATAATAATTTGATCCCACATCCCAGAAGGAAGAAAGAGAGGAGAATACGATATACCATTCAAACACGTTCAAGGACAATACGAAATTGGTGGTGAATACATGCAGCATTTCAAGGAAAATCACAAATTACGGGCGGAACTTATCCAGCTCTTCGATGGTGTTCTCCGAATTATATGCATATGTTTACTGGTTCAAACTGATAGGTCCTTCTATCAGTTTGTTAACACCATACACCTTTTCGTAAATTATGCAAGTTTGTCAAGAGGGAAAAAACCCAACTTTATTTAAACTTGTGCTTTGAACGTTCTTCAAAATGAATTTAGAAATATGTTTTGCACATTTTCATCTAAATGCACCATTGAGTTGTATTAATTTATTCTCTAGTGCTTACAAATCGGCAATGTAATTCATTTCCCGTTATCATCTGCAGGCTTGTTAATGCAAGTCATGAATGCTCAAAATTTCTGTGAATATAATTCAAAGTCAGAGCGCTAGTAACATCAACCTAGTTAATTTTATTTATTTTTTTAATTTTCGCGAAAAATAAACATGCCTTTACATATGATGTAACTGTATACTTGGTGTTTGTGTTGAGGAATATTTTTGGAATGCATAGACGAACGGCATAATCGTTCAATCAATCAACACACGGAACATCTTTGTCCAAAACAAAACGAAACTAAACAAAACATAAATCTGAAAACTTTAAGGCGTAAATCTCGTTACCTACGCACATGGACAGAGTAAAGAAACACAGAAAAGTGATTTGTAACATCTTCAACGGCGGAAGAATGAATTGCATGGAACGCTTCAAAAACATCTCTCACTGAAATTTATGAGAATATTTGCTTTAAAGTTATAAGATACGTTCTTTGTGGTATAAAGCATTTTTCTGGTATAAATCAGTAGGTAGATGGTTGCCATTATCTACTTGTAAAAGCGTTCTGATTGAAACTACAGAATTGTGTGGAAAGGAAGTTTTTTAAAGCCAGGAAATATTTACTGCATACGCCCTCGCATTGTCGTCCTGCATTACCTATTGATCTAGGAATTCATCAAAGGAAGATTTCGGTGATAACGGGTAGTGATATTTTCACAGCTATATTCATATAGCACTAATTAATATTTTATGTGAAGGTTGCATCAGCTTATCTGAGGGCAGGACAAAGTTTAGTAATATTGATAATTCAGACAAAGAAGAATTGCTGAATCATATGCTTAGCTTAGATGATCAGAGTTTCTTTTTCAAATCTCCACACATGAAGAGTTCTAATACCAAACTTAATGTAAGCTGAACTTTAGAGTCACTCTCCGTTTGATCTTCCTTTTAATGTGAAAAAAAATCCTCCAAACTAATGAGGATTATTTCATATCATTATGTCTATTGTACCTACATTTCAATCTACGCTTTTATTAAACTGTTTATGTGGCGCAGTTTATATTATAATTCAGTGAAACTGAGTAGCTTAAGCGTTTAATAAAAATGTAAAATCACGGGCAACAATCGAGCTACTGCACAACCGAAAGTTGTGAAAGAAATATCGCTTGATCGACGTCCTGTTGTGCATTTTGACCCGTACAAATGAAATTGGGCCTTAAATCGAAAAAAAATAAAAATAAGAATGTGATGCTCGGAGAATTTAATATTCTATGAATTTATAGTAAGCAATACACTTTGATAGCTCGTTTGACGCTTGAATTTGTTTTGACGTGCGAGTCGATAGTGAATTTTTACTAATGAAGTTGAACGTTTGAATGAAAAAAACAGTCTTAATGTAGTTCTATATAAAAGTGTAAATAAAGTGTGCTTAACACCTCCCTTTGCTGTCATGTCTTGTAAAGGGTGACAGAAATCGTCTCTTGTTTTTCAATAAATTTGATATAGATAAAATGATTGTGCAGGAGATCGTCTGTTTGCATACATGTAGGAGATATTGGGTTGTGCAATAGATTACATTTTAAAAAAAAAATGAGAGTAATGCGAAAAATTATATTCTACTACATGTAGATGTTGGAAATCGATAGTCCGTCATTTCCACAGTATTTGGAATTTATATATTTTGTAAGAAATTTTGTGGAAATTTCACACCATGATCAAGAAATTATGTCCATGGGTGTTTTTTTATGCGCGTTTTATCAATATTATATTCAGTAAGAACACAGGTAAACAGCAGTGTAGTATGATACGCATGTCGGCGTTGGAGGGGTAGTCTCGAATGTACAATGTTTTAAGTTTAATTCTAAATTTTAGATAAGTCATTTTATTTAAGTTTAATTCTAACTTTTAGATAAGTTATTTTATTTAAGTTTAATTCTAACTTTTAGATAAGTTATTATATTTAAGTTTAATTCTAACTTTTAGATAAGTTATTTTATTACTGTTCTACACGAGGTACATTAGGAGGATCCATGGTTCCCGAAAGTTAACACTCAGCCATTTTGGGCGCCAAATATGTGTTACCAGACGACAGGGGGTGCTTGCTCCTTCTAGGCACCTGTCCTCACCTCTGTTATATCCATGGGTCAGTGTTTGCCCAACTCTTTATTATATGTATTCCTTTTACATGTAAGCGTTATGAAATTGATCACTGTTCGTTATCTTCACCTTTCTATATGCCAATAATGTCTTGTAAATTCGTGGCGAAATTGGGTCTCTAAATCCACAACTGAGGTATACCAGAATACGTCACTCCGTGTCACGTCATTCGTATTCTTTATTAAAGAGGATCAAGATATCAACTGAAAAAAAAACCCTATGTAAACTACATAAAAAAAATGTTTATCAAAAAACGAACGCGATTGATCGATTGAATATTGTTTTACATCCCTCTCAAGAATATTTCACTCATATGGAGACGTCACCACTGCCGGTGAAGGGCTACACAATTTAGGCCTATGCTCGGCGTTTATGGCCATTGAGCAGGGAGGGATCTTTATCGTGCCACACCTGCTGTGACACGGGACTTCGGTTTTTGCGGTCTCATCCGAAGGACCGCCCCATTTCGTCGCCTCTTACGACAAGCAAAGGGGTACTGAGTACCTATTCTAACCCGGATCCCACGGGACTGCGACTGTTTACACAAAGCAGACATCTATAAATACGTGTAATACAAGCTTCGTGAAATACCTTTATGCATATACGTGTATTAAATATCTATTTTGATAATGACGGCGAATCTGATCGGCTGCTAAATTACATGTAGGTATATCTTTTATAAAATTAAGAGACGTCCCACTGTGTAAATAGTAATAAAATGATACCGTTTTTAAAAGTTAAAATCAAATACTGGAAATTTGACACTATTTACAGTGTATCAAAAATGATCATTGGCAGCCGCCTTGCATAAATTAAGCGGCAGCTGCCAGTTAAATTAAGTGGCAGCCGCCACACAAATGAAGTTGTGGCCGCTATTCAATTTATATGGTGGCTGCGATAATAAGTGGCGGCAGCCAGTTAAATTGAGTGGTGACCGCCACATAAATTAAGTGGCTGCCCATCATTAGACGGAACGTATTGTGTTATGGCACTGTCCGTGCGTCCGTCTGTTTGTCCGCCCGATGTCATATTTTTCGGACTTTTTTCCGTAGCAGATGCATGTACAACTTTGAAATTTGGTCACATTTTCTCCCTTAAAAAGTGTAAGAGTGAGATTGCATTTCAGCTGAATTGGTCCATCCTTGACCTACTTTAGGGCTATAAGTAGGTCAAACAGTTTTCCGGACTTTTATTTCTTACAGATATAGTTTACACATAAGCTTCCTCTTAAAGGAATACAGAGTCAGTTTGCATTTCAGCTGGATTGGCCCGCCCGTGCGTAACCTACATTAGGACTAAAAGTGGGTCAAACAGTTTTCTGTCCTCTTTTTCATTAAGGGTACAGATATTGCCATGAAATTTAGCCAAGGCTTTTTTTTTGAAAGAATACAACTTCAGTTTGCATATTAGCTACTTTTGGGCTAAAAACAGTTTGAACAGTTTTCCGGGCTTTTTTCATTACGGGTACAGATATTGCCTGATCTTCCTCTCCGAGGAATACAAGTGCAGTTAGCATTTCAGCTATGACCTACTTTAGGGATAGAAGTACATGTAGGTCAAACAGTTTTCCAGATTTTTTGTTGTTGTTATGGTCACAGTTATTGCTCTGAAATTTTGTCACAACCTACCTCTCGGAGAAATATATGATCAGTTCACATTTTAAACTTTTCAACTTAATCGGTGCACCATGGCGATGCATGACCAATTTTAGAG